>NW_026512950.1:0-42500 GCF_027579735.1 Bombina bombina | reverse complement strand
CAAAACCCAGCCAAATTACCCTTAGTACCCAACCAGTAGACACTGTTAAACATGATAGGTGTTACTAGGAACAGAAAGTGGCTCTCATAAGAGAAAAAAAAATGCAACATGGACCCCTGTTTTCAAAGAAAACAGTGCCAGTCAATAACTGTATTCAGTCCTTTGGGTTGCACCGTGTTCAAACGGTGAAACCATCTCGCTTCGGTTTGTAAGAGGATCTTGTTCCGGTCGCCTCCACGTTTCAGCGGAGGGATGTGGTCAATCGAGATGAATCTCAGGTCATTCACCGTGTGGCTGGCCTCAAGGAAATGTCTTGCCACAGGTTGATCACTGGCCTTCTTAATGGAACTCCTGATAGCCGATCTGTGGTTGGCAAACCTTATATCCGGGCATCATCGGAAGTTTTGCCAACATAGAAACGCCCACAACATCATGTTAGCAAATATACCACGTGGGTAGTGGTACAAGTAATGAAGTGCCGGATCGTGAACCTCCTATTGGTATGTGGGTGGCCAAAAGTAGGGCCGGGTAACATAGCACTGCATGTCGTGCAGCCTGCACATCTATAGCAACCATTCTTCTTGTTGCGTTGTAGCCAGTTGGTCTTAGTATAGCAATGGGAGGGATCTGTAATCATTAGGACATCCTTGAGACTTTTGTTCCTTTTATACCCCACTCTACGGTGTTGCCACTTATTGAATGGGAGGGTATGACCACTCTTGATGCGCCAGTGCTGATTAAGGCTAGTACCCACATTACTAATGGTTGGACTATATACAGAAGTATATGTATATGCATGTTGTCCCTATTAGTATCACAGACGTCAGTTCCTGGATCAACGATCCCTTGCATACTCTGGTCAATCAGACGTGGATTATAGCCACTCTCTACAAATTTCTTAGCCATTTAAGTTGGTTGGGACCATCTCAAGTCCGGTTCGCTGTTTCTTGCCACTCATTAACTGTGTTTTCGGGATGGCCTTCGGTAGAGCAGTTGGGTGATTGCTATTTGTGTGCAGCAATGAGTTCCGGTCCGTTGGTTTACAGTATAAGGATGTCCCCAATTGTTTCTGACCTTTCTTGAAGATCCTCAAGTCAAGGAATTAAATAGTCTCATTGACGTTGAGTTTAAATTTAACTTGATTGCCCAATTTGTTAAGCTGTTCAAACAAGCTCTCAAGTGCCCCAGCGGTGCCACTCCAGACTATAAAGAGGTCATCGATATATAGACGATAAAACAACACTTCGGGTTTCTCAAAGGCCCCCATTACAGATGTTTCGTATTTATCCATAAATAGGTTGGCCAGAGATGGGGCGACGTTAGAGCCCATGGCAGTCCCCGATATTTGTTGATAGAAAGAATTCTCAAAACGAAAATAGTTGTCATAGACTTAGCTCCAATATCTGTATAAGGAAATCCCTAGGGTGACCCACATAAGGATAACGATCTAGTGCCTTTATAATGCACAATTTGCCACTTTCATGGGGTATGATTGTATATAGGCTATTGACATCAGCAGTTACGAGGATCCAGGTGTCCTCCACTTCTAACTCCATCACTTCTTGAATGAGTTGGGATGAGTCACACAAATAGGATCGAATGTTTCTAACCAGTGGTTGTAGAAAGTGGTTCACAAAAAACGCTAGTCTGGAGGTAATTGAGTTCCTCGCTGAAACGATCGGTCTCTCCATACTTTAGTGGATTTTCGGTAACGTGTAAACTATGGGACAGGAAGGGAATTCCACTAGCAAATGCTTCTTGGTGTTCTCATCAATCCAACCAGATGTAAAGCCTTGTATCACGGCCTCATCGATGATCCCTTTGAACTCAAACGTTGGATCATGTTTCAATGGTAGATAGGTGGTTAGGTCACTCAGTTGTTGGAGTATCTCGTCCCGATAAGAGTAGTCTGGGACCACTACCGCTCCCCCCCTTGTCCGCTGTCCTAATAACTATCTCAGGTTTAGACGACAGCAATGTGAGAGCTTGTTTCTCATTCTCGGATAGATTATTGCAGTATTTCACCTGCTCCATATTGCTGATGTCTTAGGAAACCAATCGCATGAACGTCTTTATGCTTGGATTCAAACTTTGTGGATCGAAGGAGCTTTTACCTTTGAAAGGAGGGTTGATAATCTGAGTCTCTGCATCTGTATCATTAAAAAAAAATCATTGAGTCTCAAGGATCTCTGGAATTTTTGGCAATCTATAAAAACATCAAACTCATCAGTTTTGCATGTCGGAACAAAATTTAGGCCTTTGTTCAGGAGGGTCAGTTCAGCAGTCGTGAGGGTTCGATGGCGTATGTTAACAACTAGATCAGTCCCTGACCCAAAGGCTTGTGTTACCTTGGGGGTAATGGTGGCTTTCTCTCTCAAAGCCCCCCCTCCGTAAGTGGGGCCCTCCCCCTAGTTTTCTTTGGCCGGCTCTTGTGGTGACCCCCTGAAAAAACTGTTGTGGGGTACCAGATGCGCCAACAGAGTCACTGCTTGTATGTGGCATGTCAGTGTCAGAGCCTGAACTGCTGTCAACTGTTTGTAATGATTGTTTGGTGTAGTATCGCTGGCGTCTCCTCCTCTGTGCATATGGTCTCCGGTTTTCACCCCCGGTTAAAGGGACACTAAACCCACATTTTTTCTTTTGTGATTCAGACAGAGCATGCAATTTTAAGCAACTTTCTAATTTACTCCTATTATCAAAATTTTCTTCATTCTCTTGGTATCTTTATTTGAAATGCAAGAATGTAAGTTTAGATGCCGGCCCATTTTTGGTGAATAACCTGGGTTATTCTTGCCGATTGGTGGATAAATTCATCTACCAATAAAAAAGTGCTGTCCATAGTCTGAACCAAAAAAGAAGCTTAAATGCCTTCTTTTTCAATTGAAGATAGCAAGTGAACGAAGAAAAATTAATAGGAGTAAATTAGAAAGTTGCTTAAAATTGCATGCTCTATCTGAATCACAAAAGAAAAAATTTGGGTTCAGTGTCCCTTTAACCACCAATATACTCTTTTTATCCTTGTGGTCCTCACAGACTATCTGTAGTTTTCCGTTTTTAAATTGGATGAGATTATCCTTATATTCTGTTCCTAGTAACACCTATCATGTTTAACAGTGTCTACTGGTTGGGCATTAAGGGTCATTTGGCTGGGTTTTGTTAAGTTTTTTAGAATTTCACACCTATTTATGCCCATAGTACATAGCGGCCCATCTGCTTTGCGCTGCCTTAGCCCTTTAAACATCTACTATAGGTAGCTGGGCCTAGGATGGGGGTCTCAATGGTTTGTTATGTGGGACAGCAATATGTTATTGACACTGTATACACCTCCCGCACTTAAAGGGACAGTCTACACCAGAATTTTTAGTTTTAAAATAGATAATAATTTTAACCTCTGTGATTATCTTGTATCTAAACCTCTGCAAACTGCCCCTTTATTTCAGTTCTTTTGACAGACTTGCAGTTTAGCCAATCGGTGCCTGCTCCCAGATAACTTCACGTGCACGAGCACAGTGTTATCTATATGAAATACGTGAACTAACACCGTCTAGTGGTGAAAAACTGTTAAAATGCATTCTGAAAAGAGGTGGCCTTCAAGGTCTAAGAAATTAGCATATGAACCTCCTAGGTTAAGTTTTCAACTAAGAATACCAAGAGAACATAGCATAATTGGTGATAAAAGTAAATTGGAAAATGGTTTAAAATTACATGCTCTATCTGAATCATGAAAGTTTATTTTGGCCTAGACTGTTCCTTTAAACACTAATATTGGCACCATATGCCTTCCTAGTGTATCTTGCAGGTACTGTGGTCCCTTATACTTGGTAGGGATGTTCTGTACAAGATGTTATTTAGTGTGTTAATGATAAGTATATTTCTAATGGTTACTTTCAGGCTGAGCTTCAATAATGCAGGGGCTTCATAGAAGGTGGTCCAGGTATATGATTGGATATAATGTTTTACTTTGGTTTCCTATTAAGCGTTACATTCTGTTAATTTTGTGCTATTGCTCAATTTTTATATCCTTGTTATAGGCTCCAGTTTGCTTTACTGTGATAACTTATCGCCACTTTATTGTGTGGGCCGGATTGACAGCGCATAGTATGCACTGTCTCCCGGTACGTTACCATAGTAACGCAGACGCTGTTTCCTAGTGGAGCTCTGTTACGTGCTCCTCATCATCCTTGCGTCATGGACATGGCGGAGTTGTGCTCGATTCAGTAGGTAGACTGAGCGGGTGTTCTCACAGCTTGATCTGAGTCTCAGGGGTATATATATTTTACTACCCTATGCTTTTGCTATGGTTGATCTCTTGCCTGCATATTAGCTATTGATTATATAGTTGGTGCGGTAGTAGTTTATCAGCGCTCTTTCTATTATGAATCTGCTTAGTTTGTATAGCATGCAATTTTTATGTGTTTTTTTACTCATTGTTCCCTATGTCTCCCACATGATCACAGCGAAGTTACATTTTTATTTGGTTACCTTTAAAAGTCACTGATTTGAATCAATTTAAAACAAATCAGACATGTTTGTTATTATGAAATGCACTGTTTGTTTATTACTGTCACAAGGTGGTTGCCATGACTCCATTTTGGCAGATTTTGGTCCTGATTGGGGGTTGGGGTTTATTATGTTTGCTCTATAAATTGTGTGATATGCCTATACACTGTGTCTGAGGAAGGGGATACTTTGTCCCCGAAACGTCACTATTTTTTCACAGTAAAAAAAAAAGTGCGTTTAGAAAAGACCAGTGAGTGCAAGTTTGTTAACATTATTTATTTATTACTGGCACCCTGGCAGCTGTGCTAAGTGAGAGAGCTCTCCCGTGATCTACTATTCAAATTTGTTGATGCACCCACATGAGATTAACCTCTTCCCCAGGAACTTTTGTTCTGCACTACAGCACTTTTCTGGCACTTCCGCACTTTCACAGCACCTTGTGTAACCGGCAGACAATATGGATACTGACGCGGAAGCCACTGAGAATGATGCAGCCAGAATCCTATTTGCTTTGGATGAGGACATGACCAATGAAGATTCAGCTTATTCCATCTTTTTGGCACTGCTAAAATTGAAGAAAAAGGAGGTGGATTTGAAACTCTATGGATTATACCTCTCAGAGTACTATAGAAGTACTATAGAAGTAGTTAATCCCCCGTGGGTACCGTATATAAAAAAAATCTACCGACAATAGGACGTGTGAACCCTCAATTTTGCAAGCGCTGGTGCGCCATTCTAAACAAGTACTCACTTGATTTGATACTACTTGTCACCGAGGAAGTGAGGGCCCTCTTGGACAAGGTGAAACAAGTGATACAAGATTGTGAGACGAAAAAAAAAAAAATCAGACCCTGAGGGAGGACACCACTGAGCCTTAGCTGGATAAACTGACAACTCAAGTTAAGGAATATAAGGATAATCTCATCCAATTTAAAAACAGAAAACTACAGACGGTCTGTGAGGACCACAAGGATAAAAGAGTATATTGGTGGTTAACCGGGGGTGAAAACCGGAGACCATATGCACAGAGGAGATTCCAGCGATACTACACCAAACAATCATTACAAACAGTTGACAGCAGTTCAGGCTCTGACACGGACATGCCACATACAAGCAGCGACTCTGTTGTCGCATCTGGTACCCCACAACAGTTTTTTTCAGGGGGTCACCACAAGAGCCAGCCAAAGAAAACGAGGGAGAGGCCCCACTTATGGAGGGGGGGCTGGAGAGAGAAAGCCACCGTTACCCCCAAGGTAACAAGGCTTTGGGTCAGGGACTGATCTAGTTAACATTAGCCATCGGTCCTTCACGACTGCTGAACTGACCCTCCTGAACAAAGGCCTAAGTTTTGTTTCGACATGCAGAACTAATGAGTTTGATGTTTTTATAGATTGCCAAAAATTCCAGAGATCCTTGAGACTCAAAATATTTTTTTTAGAATACAGAGATGCAGAGACTCAGATTACCAACCCTCCTTTCAAAGATAAAAGCTCCTTCGATCCACAAAGTTTGAATCCAAGCATAAAGACATTCATGCGATTGGTTTCCCAAGACATCAGCAATATGGAGCAGGTGAAATACTGCAATAATCTATCCGAGGATGAGAACCAAGCTCTCATATCGCTGTCTTCTGACCCCGAGATAGTTATTAGGACAGCGGACAAGGGGGGGGAGCGGTAGTGGTCCTCAAATACTCTTAATATCGGGACGAGATACTCCAACAACTGAGTGACCTAACCACCTATCTACCATTGAAACATGATCCAACAATTGAGTTCAAAGGGATCATCGATGAGGCCGTGATACAAGGCTTTACATCTGGTTGGATTGATGAGAACACCAAGAAGCATTTGCTAGTGGAATTCCCTTCCTGTCCCATAGTTTACAAGTTACCGAAAATCCACTAAAGTATGGAGAGACCACCAGGGAGACCGATCGTTTCAGCGAGGAATTACCTCCAGCGGTTTTTGTGGACCACTTTCTACAACCACTGGTTAGAAACATTCAATCCTATTTGCGTGACTCATCCCAACTCATTCAAGAAGTGATGGAGTTAGAAGTGGAGGACACCTGGATCCTCGCAACTGCTGATGTCAATAACCTATATACGATCATAACCCATGAAAGTGGCAAATTATGCATTATGGAGGCACTAGATCGTTATCCTTATGTGGGTCACCCTAGGGATTTCCTTATACAGATATTGGAGCTAAGTCTATGACAACTATTTTCGTTTTGAGAATTCTTTCCATCAACAAATATCGGGGACTGCCATGGGCTCCAACGTCGCCCCATCTCTGGCCAACCTATTTATGGATAAATACGAAACATCTGTAATGGGGGCCTTTGAGAAACCCGAAGTGATGTTTTGTGGCACCAATGGGGCACTTGAGAGCTGGTTTGAACAGCTAAACAAATTGGACAATCCAGTTAAATTCAAACTCAATGTCAATGAGACGACGATTTAATTCCTTGACTTGAGGATCTTCAAAAAAGGTCAGAAACAATTGGGGACATCCTTATACTGTAAACCAACGGACCGGAATTCATTGCTGCACGCAACTAGCAATCACCCAACTGCTTTACTGAAAGCACAGTTAATGAGAGTGGCAAGAAACAGCGAACCGGACTTGAGATGGTCCCAACTAACTGAAATGGCCGAGAAATTTGTAGAGCTTGGCTATAATCCACGTCTGATTGACCAGAGTATGCGAGGGGTCCAGGAACTGACGTCCATGATACCAATAGGGACAACACACAGCGATTGACATTCACTACTGTATATAGTCCAACCATTAGTAATGTGGGTACTAGCCTCAATTAGCACTGGCACATCATCAAGATTGAGCCTACCCTCCCATTCAATAAATGGCAACACCCTAGAGTGGGGTATAAAAGGAACAAAAGTCTCAAGGATGTCCTAATGATTACGGATCCCTCCCATTGCTATACTAAGACCAACTGGCTACAACACAACAAGAAGAATGGTTGCTATATATATTTACAATAAAGTCAGTTCCTGTTTCACCTAAATGCTAGTATGTCTAGTTATTTGGGTGAGCTCCTGCTAAAATAACTTTCTTGGACTACATAGCAGCCAGTTCAAGGCAGAGCTACCTAGTCTGGGTAGCCAGAGTCTGCCACAGGATGGGACCGTGAAAACTGGTGCTGTCGGGCATCGGGGGGGGCGCAGGCTGTGGTCACTTGACAGCTACATAGCTGCAGTCGGCAGACACACATATATATATATATATATATATATATATTCATATAATGGTAGCAAAAACTTGCACTCACTGGTCTTTTCAAACACCAAACATTTATTGTGACGTTTCGGAGACAGAGTATCCCCTTCCTCTGGTGTTTGAAAAGACCAGTGAGTGCAAGTTTTTGCTACCATTATCTACTATCCACCAGCACCCTGGCAGCTGAATTTGGAAGTGAGAGTGCTCATCTATGGGAAAATATATATATACACACACATACACATGTGTGTGTGTGTGTATTATCAAAATATCGTATCTTATACATTGTGACCTTACAGTAATATCGCCCACCGAATTATCTTGGCTACTTCTGTCATCGCTAAGGAACTTTTTGTTCCTCCCTGATGATTGATGTAAGCTACCGTCGTTATGTTGTCCGACTGGAATCTGATGAATTGGACGAAGCCAACTGAGGCCAAGCCCGAAGCGCATTGAATATTGCTCTCAAGTCCATACACCCTGAGCCCTTAGGGAGTTCCAGACTGCTCCCTATCCTAAAAGACTGGCATCCGTTGTCACTATCACCCATGAGGGTCTGCGGAAGCATCTCCCCTGTGATAGATGATCAAGCGACAACCACCATAGAAGAGAGTCCCTTGTCTCCTGATCTAGATTTATTTGAGGAGACAAATCTGTATAATCTCCATTCCACTGCCTGAGCATGCTTAATTGCAGAAGCCTGAGATGAAAACAAGCAAACGGAACGATGTCCATTGCCGCCACCATCAATCCGATTACTTCCATTCACTGAGCCACTGACGAACGAGGATCGGACTGAATGGCTTGACACATATTCAGAATTTTTAATTTTCTGACCTCCGTCAGAAAAATCTTCATCGAAATGGAGTCGATTACAGTTCCCAGAAAGGGTACTCTTGTCTGAGGAACTAAACTCTTTACCAGGTTTACCTTCCACCCGTGGGTCCTTAGGAAGGAAAGTACAGTGTCGGTATGGGACCTTGTCAGTTGAAATGATGACGCCTGGATCAGTATGTTGTCTAGATAAGGCGCCACCGCGATGCCCCTCGGCCTGAGAACTGCCAATAAAGACCCCAGAACTTTTGTGAAAATCCTGGGCGCCGTGGCCAGAGCGAAAGGAAGAGCCACAAACTGAAAAGGTTTGTCTAGAAAGGCAAACCTCAGGAACTTTTGATGATCTCTGTGGATAGGAACATGAAGATATGCATCCTTTAGATCCACCGTTGTCATAAATTGACCCTCCTTGATCAATGGAAGAATGGTACGAATAGTTTCCATCTTGAAAGATGGAACTCTGAGGAACTTGTTTAGACTCTTGAGATCTATGATAGATCTGAAAGTTCCCTCTTTTTTGGGAACTATAAACAGATTTGAATAAAACCCCTGTCCCTGAATTGGAACAGGACAGATTACTCCCATGGAGCAGAGGTCTCTTACACAGCGTAAGAACGCCTCTCTCTTTATCTGGCCCTGAATTTCTTCAAAAGTAGTCTCAGTTTTAAGAGATTCTTCCAAAGCATCAAACCAATAAGCAGCCGCAGTCATAACAATGCAGGCCGCCGGTTGCAATAGCAACCCCTGATGAACATAGATCTTTTTAAGGAGACCCTCCAATTTCTTATCCATAGGGTCTTTGAAGGCACAACTAACCTCAATAGGGATAGTAGTTCCTTTGGCCAAGGTGGAAACAGCTCCCTCCACCTTAGGGACCGTCTGCCAAGAGTCCCTAATGGCGTCAGCTATAGGGTACATTTTCTTGAAAACAAGAGAAGGGGAGAATGGAATACCCGGTCTCTCCCATTCCTTAGCAATAATTTCTGAAGTCCTCTTAGGAACCGGAAAAACATCAGAATAAGAAGGGACCTCTAAATATCTGTCCAACTTACTCAATTTCTCTGGAGGAACCACAATTGAATCACAGTCGTCCAGAGTCAACAAAACCTCCCTTAGCAACAGGCGGAGGTGTTCAGGTTTAAACCTGAAAGACACCACATCTGAATCCGTCAGAGGTAAGACACTTCCTGAGTCAGAAAGTTCACCCTCGGAAAGGACCTCCATACCCTCCAATTCAGAGCCCTGGGAGGGTACATCTGAGATCGCCATCAAAGCATCAGAAGATGTATGGCTCATGTGGTTATCCTTCCTACTGCGTTTGCCTTGAAGTACGGGAAAGGCAGATAACGCCTCTGAAAGTGTAGATGACATAACTGTAGCAATGTCCTGCAGTGTGATCGCAGCAGAAGCTGCCAAGGAACTAGGCGCCGCTTGAGCGGGCGTTAAAGGCTGTGACGCTTGGGGAGAAAGATGCAGCATACTCTGAATCTCCTCAGCAGAACCCTGAGAAGCATCCGCTTTTGACAAACTTTTATTAAAGAAAATTTGCTCTCTAAACTGTAATGCCCTCTCAGTGCATGAGGGGCAAAAAGTAACAGGCGGTTCCACATTGGCATTCAAACATAAGGAACATGTAATGCTCTGAATGTCTTCCATGACCCCCAAAAAAAAAAATTCTGGTTGTGGCACTATTAAATATGAGATGTATTTAAACCCTTAGAAAAAAAAAACAGCCTAATATGACCGTTACTATTTAAGAAACCAGAGTGGAACTGAGCCTTTAAATTTTATTGCCACAACACTCTGATTAACACTGAGCAAGAGAAAATGCGACTGCAAACTATAAAAAACAATCTGGCCGTTAACTTAAGTCACCAATTTTAACAGACAAACAAAACAGTGCACTACGTCGCCACAGCTCTGCTGCGGCGCCTACCTACCCCCACGATACCTCGACTATGAACACCGATATGCAGAGAGCCGAAGACCGCCTGCGTTTAACCTAACCATGCGGTCTAATAAAACACCGGAGTCTACCAGCGCCCTGCTCTTCTGATGCCGGGATCTCCTATGAAGAATAACAGCGCAGCTTCTCAAGCGCGCAAAACGCTAAGCCCCGCCCCTCGAAGGCGGACAAACTGAGCTGGACTGAACCCGGCTAACATAGCATGGGAAATTAACTAATGCCGGGCATCGTAGTAAATGTGAAGCACTTATGCATCCATCCCCAACACACTGATTAAACAAAAGCAGCTGACACCGGAGTATTATAACAAAAACAGCGTCTAGCCCACAGTTAGGTAGCGTGTATAACACTATACTGTATTTCCCACTGTCTGTCGAACAGGGCCATTAGTCAAGAAAGCCCATAATAACATTACGGTCTGGACAGTACAAGTCACTGAGTAATGAGGGGAACCTTTACCCACAGTTGTCAATAAAGACCCCAGGTGAATGACCCCTCACGTCAGATAGGGAAAACAAGTCTATTCTGAGTTATTTATGTCACAGAATTTAAGGACTGCACATACCTCTATGCTGAGCGACAGCATGACTTGTCCCACACGATCAAGAGGTCCTTCTCCTCCTGTAGGTCTGTGGGAACAAACAGGGTCTTAGATAATATCTAAGACCATAATCTGCAGTGCAGCACATAGTATGGGAGGCGCAGAGAAAATTAAATCCCACCAGTTCCCATTGCTTAAAAGCCACCTGTAGCTCTACTCTAGAGGCTGACAAGGAATAGGGCTACACCCTGAGTAAAATAGCACTCACTGGTACCATTTTAAAAATAATAAATTTTTGATTGAAGAATCTAAACTAACAACTCACTTTACCTCTTACTATCACTAACACAGGCAAAGAGAATGACTGGAGTGGGAGGGAAGGGAGTACCTATATATACAGCTCTGCTGTGGTGCTCTTTGCCTCCTCCTGCTGACCAGGAGGCAATATCCCACAAGGATGAAATCTGTGGACTCATCGTATCTTTAAAAAGAAAGTATATTAATATAACTGAGATAAGGAGCAGTCTGCAGAGGCTTAGATACAAGGTAATCACAGAGGTAAAAAGTATATTAATATAACTGAGATAATCACCTTTATGCCGATGACTCCCAAGATCTACCACTGCACCAGACCTATCGTCGATACTAACCAACTTTCATGTACAACAACCTGGATATCCTAAACCCTCAATTGCCATTGACACTCATCACACCAATTTCCTTGACTCAGAACAAATCTACTCCTCCCATTAATTTCTTGACTATTTCCAAATTAAGAGTTTCTTCATGCACAAAGCAAATCAAGTTTCATATTCATTCATTCATTTTCCATCTTGGCTACTGCGACTCCAAGTCTGCAAGACAACGGCTGCTACCTCTGCAAATTACCATGTGCATCGGTCAGACCCCTTATCTTTATATTCAGATCCTTTATCTGCAGCATATCTTCAAAATTGTCCTTATCTGATAGCATTCTCCTAACAACTCCTTGCTCTACTCAAGCCCTATTTCTCTTCCCCTTTATCATCAGTTATACTCCTGCCTACAAGGTTTGTTACACCGCACATGACGTCTTTATACTCCTGCCTACAAGGCTTGTGTTATACCACACATGACGTCTTTATACTCCTGCCTACAAGGCTCGTGTTACACCACACATGACGTCTTTATACTCCTGCCTACAAGGCTCGTGTTACACCGCACATTATGTCTTTATACACCTGCCTACAAGGCTCGTGTTACACCGCACATGACATCTTTATACTCCTGCCTACAAGATTTGTGTTACACATGACGTCTTTATACTCCTGCCTACAAGATTTGTGTTACACATGACGTCTTTATACTCCTGCCTACAAGATTTGTGTTACACATGACGTCTTTATACTCCTGCCTACAAGGCTTGTGTTACACATGACGTCTTTATACTCCTGCCTACAAGGCTTGTGTTACACCGCACATGCCGTCTTTATACTCCTGCTTACAAGGCTTGAGTTACACCACACATGACGACTTTATACTCCTGCCTACAAGGCTTGTGTTACACCGCACATGCCGTCTTTATACTCCTGCCTGCAAGCTTAAATCTCTGCGATAGCTTTTTGTAGCCTTCCCCTAAACCATAATGTTGAACAATCTTTGTTTTCCTGTCATTTGAGAGTTGTTTTGAGGTCCCCATGTTGCCACTCTTCAGAGGAGAGTCAAAGAGAACAACTTGCAATTGGCCACCTTAAATACTTTTTCTCATGATTGGATGCACCCGTCTATGAATTTCAAGGCTTAATGAGTTCACCAAACCAATTGTGTGTTCCAATTAATCAGTGCTAGGTAGTTAGATATTCAAATCAACAAAATGACAAGGGTGTCCAAATTTATGCACTTGTCTAATTTCGTTTGGATGCATATTGCACATTTTCTGTTGATCTAATAAACCTCATTTCACCTCATGATAGCTCAAAATAAAATTGCTGATCCAAACACCCAATTATTTATAAATGAAAATCATGGAAACTGTCAGGGGTGCCTAAACGTTTGCATACGACTGTATATAGGGTACCATCGTAGGATGTTCATATGATTATCAAGAAGGTACCGAAGTTAAATTACATCTCCTACATTACTTTTTATGCTATCTTCTATAGGGGCTAATGAGGTTTTACTTTATTACTTGTTTGGGGTCCAAAAGTGACCCAATTTATTCTTTACCCCCCTCCAATATTCCTGCCTCCTTATTTAATTTTGCATTAAGTGGTTCGAGAGAGGCCACTATTTGCCCAGAGGCTTTAGATCTTGTAATCGTACTGGTGGAATGGATTTATTCTAACGTTATAATAATGAGGTAGTAAGTAGTTTTCCCGAGTACGGTTAACTACAATGATATAACATTTGTATGATAAACCCCAGCACTGTAACCATACCTCATGTATAGATTGTACACCTGTCGCACAATTGTTTTGTAAGGGACAGAAACGGTTGTAATACTGCAGAGTATTGCACTGCCCCCCCCCCCCCCAGGCGCTGGCCCATGAAGGTTCTATATCCCTGCCTCTTCAACTTAAAGGGACATGAAACAAACATTTTATTTTACAATTCAGACAGAACATAGTTTTAAAAAGGTTTCTGATTTACTTCTATTATCTAATTTGCCTCTTTCACATAATATTCTGTGTTGGATAGGTAGCATCTGGTGCACTGCATGGCAAGAAATAGTGCTGCCCTCTAGTGCTCCTGCAAATGGATAACATTCCTGCACACCTGCTGCCCTCTAGTGCTCCTACAAATGGATAACATTCTTGCACACCTGCTGCCCTCTAGTGCTCCTGCAAATGGATAACATTCTTGCACACCTGCTGCCCTCTATTGCTTCTGCAAATGGATAACATTCTTACACACCTGCTGCCCTCTAGTGCTCCTGCAAATGGATAACATTCTTGCACACCTGCTGCCCTCTAGTGCTCCTGCAAATGGATAACATTCTTGCACACCTGCTGCCCTCTAGTGCTCCTGCAAATGGATAACATTCTTACACACCTGCTGCCCTCTAGTGCTCCTGCAAATGGATAACATTCTTGCACACCTGCTGCCCTCTAGTGCTCCTGCAAATGGATAACATTCTTACACACCTGCTGCCCTCTAGTGCTCCTGCAAATGGATAACATTCTTACACACCTGCTGCCCTCTAGTGCTCCTGCAAATGGATAACATTCTTACACACCTGCTGCCCTCTAGTGCTCCTACAAATGGATAACATTCTTACACACCTGCTGCCCTCTAGTGCTCCTGCAAATGGATAACATTCTTACACACCTGCTGCCCTCTAGTGCTCCTGCAAATGGATAACATTCTTACACACCTGCTGCCCTCTAGTGCTCCTACAAATGGATAACATTCTTACACACCTGCTGTCCTCTAGTGCTCCTGCAAATGGATAACATTCTTACACACCTGCTGCCCTCTAGTGCTCCTGCAAATGGATAACATTCTTACACACCTGCTGCCCTCTAGTGCTCCTACAAATGGATAACATTCCTGCACACCTGCTGCCCTCTAGTGCTCCTGCAAATGGATAACATTCTTGCACACCTGCTGCCATATAGTGCTCCTGCAAATGGATAACATTCTTACACACCTGCTGCCATATAGTGCTCCTGCAAATGGATAACATTCTTACACACCTGCTGCTATCTAGTGCTCCTGCAAATGGATAACATTCTTGCACACCTGCTGCCATATAGTGCTCCTGCAAATGGATAATATTCTTACACACCTGCTGCCATATAGTGCTCCTGCAAATGGATAACATTCTTGCACACCTGCTGCCATATAGTGCTCCTGCAAATGGATAACATTCTTGCACACCTGCTGCCATATAGTGCTCCTGCAAATGGATAACATTCTTGCACACCTGCTGCCATATAGTGCTCCTGCAAATGGATAACATTCTTGCACACCTGCTGCCATATAGTGCTCCTGCAAATGGATAACATTCTTGCACACCTGCTGCCATATAGTGCTCCTGCAAATGGAGCACATTCTTGCACACCTGCTGCTATCTAGTGCTCCTGCAAATGGATAACATTCTTGCACACCTGCTGCCCTCTAGTGCTCCTGAAAATGGTTAACATTCTTGCACACCTGCTGCCCTCTAGTGCTCTTGCAAATGGATAACATTCTTGCACACCTGCAGCCATATAGTGCTCTTGCAAATGGATAACATTCTTACACACCTGCTGCCATCTAGTGCTCCTGCAAATGGATAACATTCTTGCACAACTGCTGCCCGCTAGTGCTCCTACAAATGGATAACATTGTTGCACACCTGCTGCCCTCTATTGCTCCTGCAAATGGATAACATTCTTGCACAACTGCTGCCCTCGAGTGCTCCTGCAAATGGATAACATTCTTGCACAACTGCTGCCCTCTAGTGCTCCTACAAATGGATAACATTCTTGCACACCTGCTGCCATCTAGTGCTCCTGCAAATGGATAACATTCTTACACACCTGCTGCCCTCTATTGCTCCTGCAAATGGATAACATTCATACACACCTGCTGCCATCTAGTGCTCCTGCAAATGGATAACATTCTTACACACCTGCTGCCCTCTAGTGCTCCTGCAAATGGATAACATTCATACACACCTGCTGCCATCTAGTGCTCCTGCAAATGGATAACATTCTTACACACCTGCTGCCCTCTAGTGCTCCTGCAAATGGATAACATTCTTACACACCTGCTGCTCTCTAGTGCTCCTGCAAATGGATAACATTATTACACACCTGCTGCTCTCTAGTGCTCCTGCAAATGGATAACATTCTTACACACCTGCTGCCATCTAGTGCTCCTGCAAATGGATAACATTCTTACACACCTGCTGCTATCTAGTGCTCCTACAAATGGATAACATTCTTACACACCTGCTGCCATCTAGTGCTCCTGCAAATGGATAACATTCTTACACACCTGCTGCCATCTAGTGCTCCTACAAATGGATAACATTCTTACACACCTGCTGCCATCTAGTGCTCCTACAAATGGATAACATTCTTACACACCTGCTGCCATCTAGTGCTCCTGCAAATGGATAACATTCTTACACACCTTCTGCCCTCTAGTGCTCCTGCAAATGGATAACATTCTTACACACCTTCTGCCCTCTAGTGCTCCTGCAAATGGATAACATTCTTACACACCTGCTGCCATCTAGTGCTCCTGCAAATGGATAACATTCTTACACACCTGCTGCCATCTAGTGCTCCTGCAAATGGATAACATTATTACACACCTGCTGCTCTCTAGTGCTCCTGCAAATGGATAACATTCTTACACACCTGCTGCTCTCTAGTGCTCCTGCAAATGGATAACATTCTTACACACCTGCTGCCCTCTAGTGCTCCTACAAATGGATAACATTCTTACACACCTGCTGCCCTCTAGTGCTCCTACAAATGGATAACATTCTTACACACCTGCTGCCTTCTAGTGCTCCTGCAAATGGATAACATTCTTACACACCTGCCATCTAGTGCTCCTGCAAATGGATAACATTCTTACACACCTGCTGCCCTCTAGTGCTCCTGCAAATGGATAACATTATTACACACCTGCTGCCCTCTAGTGCTCCTGCAAATGGATAACATTCTTGCACACCTGCTGCCATTTAGTGCTCCTGCAAATGGATAACATTCTTACACACCTGCGGCCATCTAGTGCTCCTGCAAATGGATAACATTCTTACACACCTGCTGCCCTCTAGTGCTCCTGCAAATGGATAACATTCTTACACACCTGCTGCCCTCTAGTGCTCCTGCAAATGGATAACATTATTACACACCTGCTGCCCTCTAGTGCTCCTGCAAATGGATAACATTCTTACACACCTGCGGCCATCTAGTGCTCCTACAAATGGATAACATTCTTACACACCTGCTGCCATATAGTGCTCCTACAAATGGATAACATTCTTACACACCTGCTGCCCTCTAGTGCTCTTGCAAATGGATAACATTCTTACACACCTGCTGCCCTCTAGTGCTCCTGCAAATGGATAACATTCTTACACACCTGCTGCCCTCTAGTGCTCCTACAAATGGATAACATTATTACACACCTGCTGCCATCTAGTGCTCCTGCAAATGGATAACATTCTTACACACCTGCTGCCCTCTAGTGCTCCTGCAAATGGATAACATTCTTACACACCTGCTGCCCTCTAGTGCTCCTGCAAATGGATAACATTCTTACACACCTGCTGCCCTCTAGTGCTCCTACAAATGGATAACATTCTTACACACCTGCTGCCCTCTAGTGCTCCTGCAAATGGATAACATTCTTACACACCTGCTGCCCTCTATTGCTCCTGCAAATGGATAACATTCTTACACACCTGCGGCCATATAGTGCTCCTGCAAATGGATAACATTCTTACACACCTGCTGCCCTCTAGTGCTCCTACAAATGGATAACATTCTTACACACCTGCGGCCATCTAGTGCTCCTGCAAATGGATAACATTCTTACACACCTGCTGCCCTCTAGTGCTCCTGCAAATGGATAACATTCTTACACACCTGCTGCCCTCTAGTGCTCCTGCAAATGGATAACATTCTTACACACCTGCTGCCCTCTAGTGCTCCTACAAATGGATAACATTCTTACACACCTGCTGCCCTCTAGTGCTCCTGCAAATGGATAACATTCTTACACACCTGCTGCCCTCTAGTGCTCCTACAAATGGATAACATTCTTACACACCTGCTGCCCTCTAGTGCTCCTACAAATGGATAACATTCTTACACACCTGCTGCCCTCTAGTGCTCCTGCAAATGGATAACATTCTTACACACCTGCTGCCCTCTAGTGCTCCTGCAAATGGATAACATTCTTACACACCTGCGGCCCTCTAGTGCTCCTGCAAATGGATAACATTCTTACACACCTGCTGCCCTCTAGTGCTCCTACAAATGGATAACATTCTTACACACCTGCTGCCATCTAGTGCTCCTGCAAATGGATAACATTCTTACACACCTGCTGCCCTCTAGTGCTCCTGCAAATGGATAACATTCTTACACACCTGCTGCCATCTAGTGCTCCTGCAAATGGATAACATTCTTACACACCTGCTGCCCTCTAGTGCTCCTACAAATGGATAACATTCTTACACACCTGCTGCCCTCTAGTGCTCCTGCAAATGGATAATATTCTTACACACCTGCTGCCATCTAGTGCTCCTGCAAATGGATAACATTCTTACACACCTGCTGCCCTCTAGTGCTCCTACAAATTGATAACATTCTTACACACCTGCTGCCCTCTAGTGCTCCTGCAAATGGATAACATTCTTACACACCTGCTGCCCTCTAGTGCTCTTGCAAATGGATAACATTCTTACACACCTGCGGCCATCTAGTGCTCCTACAAATGGATAACATTCTTACACACCTGCTGCCCTCTAGTGCTCTTGCAAATGGATAACATTCTTACACACCTGCGGCCATCTAGTGCTCCTGCAAATGGATAACATTCTTACACACCTGCTGCCCTCTAGTGCTCTTACAAATGGATAACATTCTTACACACCTCCTGCCCTCTAGTGCTCCTGCAAATGGATAACATTCTTACACACCTGCTGCCCTCTAGTGCTCTTGCAAATGGATAACATTCTTACACACCTGCTGCCCTCTAGTGCTCCTGCAAATGGATAACATTCTTACACACCTGCTGCCCTCTAGTGCTCCTGCAAATGGATAACATTCTTACACACCTGCTGCTATCTAGTGCTCCTGCAAATGGATAACATTCTTACACACCTGCTGCTATCTAGTGCTCCTGCAAATGGATAACATTCTTACACACCTGCTGCCCTCTATTGCTCCTGCAAATGGATAACATTCTTACACACCTGCTGCCCTCTATTGCTCCTGCAAATGGATAACATTCTTACACACCTGCTGCCATCTAGTGCTCCTGCAAATGGATAACATTCTTACACACCTGCTGCCATCTAGTGCTCCTGCAAATGGATAACATTCTTACACACCTGCTGCCCTCTAGTGCTCCTGCAAATGGATAACATTCTTACACACCTGCTGCCCTCTAGTGCTCCTACAAATGGATAACATTCTTACACACCTGCTGCCCTCTAGTGCTCCTACAAATGGATAACATTCTTACACACCTGCTGCCCTCTAGTGCTCCTGCAAATGGATAACATTCTTACACACCTGCTGCCCTCTAGTGCTCCTGCAAATGGATAACATTCTTACACACCTGCGGCCCTCTAGTGCTCCTGCAAATGGATAACATTCTTACACACCTGCTGCCCTCTAGTGCTCCTACAAATGGATAACATTCTTACACACCTGCTGCCATCTAGTGCTCCTGCAAATGGATAACATTCTTACACACCTGCTGCCCTCTAGTGCTCCTGCAAATGGATAACATTCTTACACACCTGCTGCCATCTAGTGCTCCTGCAAATGGATAACATTCTTACACACCTGCTGCCCTCTAGTGCTCCTACAAATGGATAACATTCTTACACACCTGCTGCCCTCTAGTGCTCCTGCAAATGGATAATATTCTTACACACCTGCTGCCATCTAGTGCTCCTGCAAATGGATAACATTCTTACACACCTGCTGCCCTCTAGTGCTCCTACAAATGGATAACATTCTTACACACCTGCTGCCCTCTAGTGCTCCTGCAAATGGATAACATTCTTACACACCTGCTGCCCTCTAGTGCTCTTGCAAATGGATAACATTCTTACACACCTGCGGCCATCTAGTGCTCCTACAAATGGATAACATTCTTACACACCTGCTGCCCTCTAGTGCTCTTGCAAATGGATAACATTCTTACACACCTGCGGCCATCTAGTGCTCCTGCAAATGGATAACATTCTTACACACCTGATGCCCTCTAGTGCTCTTACAAATGGATAACATTCTTACACACCTCCTGCCCTCTAGTGCTCCTGCAAATGGATAACATTCTTACACACCTGCTGCCCTCTAGTGCTCTTGCAAATGGATAACATTCTTACACACCTGCTGCCCTCTAGTGCTCCTGCAAATGGATAACATTCTTACACACCTGCTGCCCTCTAGTGCTCCTACAAATGGATAACATTCTTACACACCTGCTGCTATCTAGTGCTCCTGCAAATGGATAACATTCTTACACACCTGCTGCTATCTAGTGCTCCTGCAAATGGATAACATTCTTACACACCTGCTGCCCTCTATTGCTCCTGCAAATGGATAACATTCTTACACACCTGCTGCCCTCTATTGCTCCTGCAAATGGATAACATTCTTACACACCTGCTGCCATCTAGTGCTCCTGCAAATGGATAACATTCTTACACACCTGCTGCCATCTAGTGCTCCTGCAAATGGATAACATTCTTACACACCTGCTGCCCTCTAGTGCTCCTGCAAATGGATAACATTCTTACACACCTGCTGCCATCTAGTGCTCCTGCAAATGGATAACATTCTTACACACCTGCTGCCATCTAGTGCTCCTGCAAATGGATAACATTCTTACACACCTGCTGCCATCTAGTGCTCCTGCAAATGGATAACATTCTTACACACCTGCTGCCATCTAGTGCTCCTGCAAATGGATAACATTCTTACACACCTGCTGCCCTCTAGTGCTCCTGCAAATGGATAACATTCTTGCACACCTGCTGCTATCTAGTGCTCCTGCAAATGGATAACATTATTACACACCTGCTGCCCTCTAGTGCTCCTGCAAATGGATAACATTCTTACACACCTGCTGCCATCTAGTGCTCCTGCAAATGGATAACATTCTTACACACCTGCTGCCCTCTAGTGCTCCTGCAAATGGATAACATTCTTACACACCTGCTGCCCTCTAGTGCTCCTGCAAATGGATAACATTCTTGCACACCTGCAGCCATATAGTGCTCCTGCAAATGGATAACATTCTTACACACCTGCTGCCCTCTAGTGCTCCTGCAAATGGATAACATTCTTGCACACCTGCAGCCATATAGTGCTCCTGCAAATGGATAACATTCTTACACACCTGCTGCCATCTAGTGCTCCTACAAATGGATAACATTCTTACACACCTGCTGCCCTCTAGTGCTCCTACAAATGGATAACATTCTTACACACCTGCTGCCCTCTAGTGCTCCTGCAAATGGATAACATTCTTACACACCTGCTGCCCTCTAGTGCTCCTACAAATGGATAACATTCTTACACACCTGCTGCCCTCTAGTGCTCCTGCAAATGGATAACATTCTTACACACCTGCTGCCCTCTAGTGCTCCTGCAAATGGATAACATTCTTACACACCTGCTGCCATCTAGTGCTCCTGCAAATGGATAACATTCTTACACACCTGCTGCCATATAGCGCTCCAGAAATGGCCCTGCTTTTCAACAAAAGATAGTAATTGAAGGAAGAAAAATTGATAATAGAAGTTATTTACTTAAGTTGTTTCTAAACCGCGGCCCTCAAGTACCCCTAACAGACTAGGTTTTCATTCACAGGTGAAATAATCAGCTGATGGGTGAGAGCAGGTTAGTAACCATGGTTACTTCACCTGTGCACTGCTTCAGCTATAATGAAAACCTGGTCTGTTTTGGGTACTAGAGGGCTACGGTTGAGAAACACTGAAATAAAAAATGTTGGGTTTCATTTTCCTTTAAATGCAAATAAAGTGTGATCTAAGCTTCTCCCTGAAGTCAAGTGACAGTGGCAATGACAGTATACAAGAGTTTGTTGCGGCTGCAGGGCTACAAACCTACTAAGTCCTCAAGTAAAGATGGGGGACAGTACAAAGGTGAATAAAAGTAAAAAGGCTTTATTCAAAAAACACTTAAAAGCAAAAAAGAGCCATAGCTCTAACAAACGCTTACACTGACAATAAAGGGGTAACAGTGCAGCACAGCAGACATGTTTCGTGTGTCTTAGCACACTTGTTCACTGCTATGTTATTGCTGCCACTGCTACTCCTATTTAAAGGAACAACACTCTTCAATTAAAAACAAAAAAGTTAACCCCTTAATGTCATATTAGTTTTGAAATATACCGTATTATTGTCAGGCTGTGAGGGCACAATAGAGGGAACAATAGAGGGAACACTGATTGCAGATATATTAACATAAAGATAAGTGATGATTAGGAAAGTTACCTAAACATAAACCTAAATGAAAATATGTTTGTTTATAAAGCCTATATATATATATATATAAATATAGTCCCTTGTTTTCCCTTTTTTTACTGTTAATATTACCAATGTATTACAAAATTTGAAGAAGGAAAAGGAATTAAAGTTATATTGGCTATTCAAACACTGATATTTATATAATTATTCTTTGGTTGTTAATAGTGTAAACCTCTATGTAATGTGATGCAGTTAGGTGTTCAATTAACTATTTTGTTTTATTTACATCCCTGATATTTGTTATTAGGCAGACAAATACATGTCAGCACACAAAGAGAGTTTTCAAATAAATTTTAAATAAATTTTAAAGGTAATTAAATGAAAAAATTAAATAAAAAAATTAACATCACTCTCTTTGTTAATGCCATGTGGATGTCTTGTATTCAGTAGAAAGATCCATTGGGCTTCCTTATAGTCCAGCCTTTGGATCCTATCACCACCCCTTTTATGTGGTGGTACATGGTCAATTGCCTGTATGAACATAAGGGCAGCATTACCGGAATGTTCAGACTTGAAGTGTCTTGCTACTGGGGTAAATATGTCTGGGTCTTCAATGTCCCTAATGTGTTCCTGGGCTCTGTCCCTAACAAGGCGTTTGGTTTTCCCGACATATTGTATATTGCACCCCCTACAGGTCAATAAATAGATGACATGATTCGATTTACAGTTTAGATTATATCTAATGTTATATGTACGGTTTGTTGTTGTGGAAGTAAAGTTCATTCCTTCCACTACATGACTGCAGGTTTTGCACTTTTGTGCCCTGCACTTAAAAAAACCAAATCTTTGTGGGAGCCAAGTACGAGTGTTTACACTTGCTAAGTCAGATGGTGCTATTATGTTGCCAATTGTCTTACTTTTTCTTGCCACATATCTACACCCCTCTACTGCTATATGTTCTAAGCTTGTGTCTGTTGCAAGAATTGGTAAAGATTGTTTAATAATATCACAAATTTTGTGATATTCCAAACTATAAGGAGTACTGAACACTATTTTACTCTCCCTTTGTTTATTTTGTTTGTTGAAACTTTGTTTATTAGTTTTACGCTTATATATCAAAAGATTTTCCCTGGGAATTTTTTCCACATCTTCCTTGGTTTTTTTCAGCAATGGCAGTGGATAGTTTCTTTGCAAGAGCCTGTCTTCTAATATTTGGCATTGTTTTTCAAAGGTTTGTCTGTCTGAGCAAAGTCTCTTGGTCCTAATATACTGTCCCTTAGGAATTCCTTTTTTAACATGTTGTGGGTGACTAGATTTGTAATTTAGTATAGTATTACCTCCTGTGGGTTTTCTATATACTGAAGTGTTAACAGTTTGTTGTACTGTATCCACTGTGATGTCTACATCTAGAAACTCTATATGATCAAGACTAACATGTGAAGTAAATTTGAGGTTCATATTGTTAATGTTAATGTTGCTAACAAAATCTCTTGCAAGTTCCACATCTCCATCCCACACCACCAGCAAGTCGTCAATGTATCTGCCATAAAAAATTATATGTTCCTTGTGAGGGTTGCTATCTCCATAGACGTGGGCGGCCTCCCACCACCCCATATAGAGGTTAGCGTAGGAGGGGGCAAACTTTGCCCCCATGGCCGTACCACGTCTCTGAAGATAGCAATGTCCCTCAAAAAGAAAATAAATTGTGTGTTAAAAGAAATTCTACTGCCGTCAAAAGGAAATAAACAATATCTTTATTATAATTAGAAAAATTATTCAAAAAATATGACAGAGCCTCCAACCCCTGGTGGTGTGGGATAGAGGTATACAATGCAGTGACATCTATTGTCATTAGACAATATGTTTCTTTCCATGTTAAGTTGTTCATATGTTGAAGGACATCCGTGGAGTCCTTGATATAACTCATCAGGTTTCCAACTAAAGGTTGGAGATACGAGTCTACCAACTCAGACAGGGGTTCAAGTAACGAACCCACCCCTGAGATGATTGGTCGGCCTGGTGGCTCTTTGCTGTCCTTGTGTAATTTTGGTACAAAATAAAAAATTGGAGTATAAGGTGTGGATGGTAGTAATGTTTCAAAAAATGACTCTGAAAAAGCTCCTACTTGTTTACCCAGGGTTAAAATATCCTCTAATTTATCCCTAAATTTCTTTGTAGGGTTAAATGTTAGTTTTGTGTAGACATCTTCCTCACAGTGGCAATGACCTTGTGGAGAGTGAAATGGCGCCAGCCCCGCGTTTATTTGTACCACACGTGTGTAAAACAGCGTTCAATAAGCCACAGGTGAATGTAGGACCTCCAGACATCAGGTACAAGGTTGCCATAGCAACTACAAAATAACACCCGACATCACTGAAACGGTTCCCCTCCCCCATGTTGGTCTTTCCCAACTGTCACCATATCAGGGCCCCAGTAACGTCTGAGCTGGCGAATAAACAACCAGTTGATGCTGCTAAATGGATCAGGTGACCAGCAGCCAAAGTGCTGAATGTTTGCACATTTCACTTCAAAGCTTTGGGCAACTGGTGGATTTGGTTTTATTAAAGGGACATTGTACACTAGATTTCTCTGTGCATAAATGTTCTGTAGATGATCCCTTTATACAGCCCATTTGGGAGAGTTTTTATTATTATTATAACATTGTGATGACTTTCAGACTCCTAACCAAGCCCCACAGTGCCAGATGTATCCATGCGTTTACAGACTCCTGGTGGCTCCTGCTTGTATAATCTGTCGGGGGGTGGTCTGCTCTTCTTGTTTTCCCAGCCCCTTCCACTGATTGTTCCAGTCAACCTCATCAACAGCACTAAACTGGGAGCTTCTAAGTACGTTTTTAAAAGGTTTTATTACCTGCAGTTATATAAAGGGAACAGTATACACCAAACACCATCATCGGGCGGCTAACATATCCCCATGAGGAAGTCTAGTTGCAGCTTCTGATTAACCCTTTAGTTTTACTATTATTTATAGGATTACAAACGCTGAACCCCAGATGACCAGGAATCAATCCGAGCAGGTACCATGTTGGAATGAGGGGGTCACTGGAACAGCTAAAATAAGCAGGTTTGCTAAAAACTATGCAGATAAGTCATTCTGTGCACTGAGAGCAGTAGTGTGACCATTATACTGCGGGTGGTACTTGTCCCCAAGGGCAGCACCTCTGCAATACGCAGACATACTGAGTCCATGGCCTTCAGTTTAATGAATCTCAGGGCAAGGAATTTACTAATACGTTAAATAATTCAAAAAGAAGTCAGAAGTAACATTTTAGGAGCGGTGGCTACTGGCAAACAGCAGGGCAATTCCCCACTACTACAATAAGCAATAGAGAGATGAGATATTGCAGAGAAGAATACCAAGAGCTGTCCAGCATTACTACACAGTGGTGCACCCTGTCCCTTTAAATAAATGATATGCCAAGACTGGAGGATGAGACACAGCCGCCCATCACACATGAAATGCCAACATGCAAGGTCAAAGGTCAGTTATGTTAAAGGGACACTGAACCCAAATGTTTTCTTTTGTGATTCAGATAGAGCATGCAATTTTAACCAACTTTCTAATTTACTCCTATTATCAATTTTTCTTCATTCTCTTGATATCTTTATTTGAAAAAAAGGCATCTAAGCTTTTTTCTTGGTTCAGTACTCTGGACAGCAGTTTTTGATTGGTGGATGAATTTATCCACCAATCAGCAAGGACAACCTAGGTTGTTCACCAAAAATGGGCCGGCATTTAAGCTTACATTTCAAATAAAGATACCAAGAGAATTATGAAAATTTGATAATAGGAGTAAATTAGAAAGTTGCTTAAAATGTAATGCTCTATCTGAATCAGGAAAGAAAAAAATTGGGTTCAGTGTCCCTTTAAGGAAGAGGCTTCTCTGTCACAAAGTCCACACATGACCTGAATCAACCCACCCATGAGAGCATGTCAGTGCTGATGTCACTGAAGGGGACACTCTCAGGGGAGGAGCAAAGAGTAGAGTGCAAATTCACAGTCACCAGGGAAACCACAAAATATCACTCAGGGCTTTTGTCGGAACCAGTACAGACCATCAGAGCGATCTGTAGATTACGTTTTTTATTGCAATGGCTTCATATATTGGTGCTTATAGGTGTGAGGGTAATTCAAACACTCAAGGACAACAGATAGATGTATGTGGGTGTCAGAATAATTTATAATGTGGCCCTTTAAAACCATACCCTCTAACACAAAGCACAAAAATAAAATAACTGAGCAGGTTTTGAGGAGATCAGACAGGGAGGGGTTTAAGGGGAGTATAGGGAGAGCAGATCAGACTGGGGGGGGGGGGTGTAGAGGAGATCAGGCTGGGGGGGGGGGTAGAGGAGATCAGGCTGGGGGGGGGTAGAGGAGATCAGGCTGGGGGGGGGGGGTAGAGGAGATCAGGCTGGGGGGGGGGGGGTAGAGGAGATCAGGCTGGGGGGGGGGGGGTAGAGGAGATCAGGCTGGGGGGGGGGTAGAGGAGATCAGGCTGGGGGGGGGGGTAGAGGAGATCAGGCTGGGGGGGGGGGGGGTAGAGGAGATCAGGCTGGGGGGGGGGGGGTAGAGGAGATCAGGCTGGGGGGGGGTAGAGGAGATCAGGCTGGGGGGGGGGGTAGAGGAGATCAGGCTGGGGGGGGGGTAGAGGAGATCAGGCTGGGGGGGGGTAGAGGAGATCAGGCTGGGGGGGGGTAGAGGAGATCAGGCTGGGGGGGGGGGTAGAGGAGATCAGGCTGGGGGGGGGTAGAGGAGATCAGGCTGGGGGGGGGGGTAGAGGAGATCAGGCTGGGGGGGGGGGGTGGTAGAGGAGATCAGGCTGGGGGGGGGGG
The DNA here is from genome assembly GCF_027579735.1 of Bombina bombina. Taxonomy (NCBI): domain Eukaryota; kingdom Metazoa; phylum Chordata; class Amphibia; order Anura; family Bombinatoridae; genus Bombina; species Bombina bombina. The sequence goes on along the minus strand of NW_026512950.1, from coordinate 15,406 downwards.
TAGAGGAGATCAGGCTGGGGGGGGGGGTAGAGGAGATCAGGCTGGGGGGGGGGGGTAGTGGAGATCAGGCTGGGGGGGGGGGTAGAGGAGATCAGGCTGGGGGGGGGGGTAGAGGAGATCAGGCTGGGGGGGGGGGGTAGAGGAGATCAGGCTGGGGCGGGGGGGTAGAGGAGATCAGGCTGGGGCGGGGGGTAGAGGAGATCAGGCTGGGGCGGGGGGTAGAGGAGATCAGGCTGGGGCGGGGGGGTAGAGGAGATCAGGCTGGGGCGGGGGGGTAGAGGAGATCAGGCTGGGGCGGGGGGTAGAGGAGATCAGGCTGGGGCGGGGGGTAGAGGAGATCAGGCTGGGGCGGGGGGTAGAGGAGATCAGGCTGGGGCGGGGGGTAGAGGAGATCAGGCTGGGGCGGGGGGTAGAGGAGATCAGGCTGGGGCGGGGGGTAGAGGAGATCAGGCTGGGGCGGGGGGTAGAGGAGATCAGGCTGGGGCGGGGGGTAGAGGAGATCAGGCTGGGGCGGGGGGTAGAGGAGATCAGGCTGGGGCGGGGGGTAGAGGAGATCAGGCTGGGGCGGGGGGGTAGAGGAGATCAGGCTGGGGCGGGGGGTAGAGGAGATCAGGCTGGGGCGGGGGGTAGAGGAGATCAGGCTGGGGCGGGGGGTAGAGGAGATCAGGCTGGGGCGGGGGGTAGAGGAGATCAGGCTGGGGCGGGGGGTAGAGGAGATCAGGCTGGGGCGGGGGGTAGAGGAGATCAGGCTGGGGCGGGGGGTAGAGGAGATCAGGCTGGGGCGGGGGGGTAGAGGAGATCAGGCTGGGGCGGGGGGGTAGAGGAGATCAGGCTGGGGCGGGGGGTAGAGGAGATCAGGCTGGGGCGGGGGGGTAGAGGAGATCAGGCTGGGGCGGGGGGTAGAGGAGATCAGGCTGGGGCGGGGGGTAGAGGAGATCAGGCTGGGGCGGGGGGGGTAGAGGAGATCAGGCTGGGGCGGGGGGTAGAGGAGATCAGGCTGGGGCGGGGGGGTAGAGGAGATCAGGCTGGGGCGGGGGGTAGAGGAGATCAGGCTGGGGCGGGGGGTAGAGGAGATCAGGCTGGGGCGGGGGGTAGAGGAGATCAGGCTGGGGCGGGGGGGTAGAGGAGATCAGGCTGGGGCGGGGGGGTAGAGGAGATCAGGCTGGGGCGGGGGGTAGAGGAGATCAGGCTGGGGCGGGGGGGTAGAGGAGATCAGGCTGGGGCGGGGGGGGTAGAGGAGATCAGGCTGGGGCGGGGGGGTAGAGGAGATCAGGCTGGGGCGGGGGGTAGAGGAGATCAGGCTGGGGCGGGGGGGTAGAGGAGATCAGGCTGGGGCGGGGGGTAGAGGAGATCAGGCTGGGGCGGGGGGTAGAGGAGATCAGGCTGGGGCGGGGGGTAGAGGAGATCAGGCTGGGGGGGGGTAGAGGAGATCAGGCTGGGGGGGTAGAGGAGATCAGGCTGGGGGGGTAGAGGAGATCAGGCTGGGGGGGTAGAGGAGATCAGGCTGGGGGGGTAGAGGAGATCAGGCTGGGGGGGTAGAGGAGATCAGGCTGGGGGGGTAGAGGAGATCAGGCTGGGGGGGGTAGAGGAGATCAGGCTGGGGGGGTAGAGGAGATCAGGCTGGGGGGGTAGAGGAGATCAGGCTGGGGGGGTAGAGGAGATCAGGCTGGGGGGGTAGAGGAGATCAGGCTGGGGGGGGTAGAGGAGATCAGGCTGGGGGGGTAGAGGAGATCAGGCTGGGGGGGGTAGAGGAGATCAGGCTGGGGGGGTAGAGGAGATCAGGCTGGGGGGGGGGGTAGAGGAGATCAGGCTGGGGGGGGGGTAGAGGAGATCAGGCTGGGGGGGGGGGTAGAGGAGATCAGGCTGGGGGGGGGGTAGAGGAGATCAGGCTGGGGGGGGGGGGTAGAGGAGATCAGGCTGGGGGGGGGGGGTAGAGGAGATCAGGCTGGGGGGGGGGGGGTAGAGGAGATCAGGCTGGGGGGGGGGGTAGAGGAGATCAGGCTGGGGGGGGGGGTAGAGGAGATCAGGCTGGGGGGGGGGGGTAGAGGAGATCAGGCTGGGGGGGGGGGTAGAGGAGATCAGGCTGGGGGGGGGGGTAGAGGAGATCAGGCTGGGGGGGGGGGGTAGAGGAGATCAGGCTGGGGGGGGGTAGAGGAGATCAGGCTGGGGGGGGGGGTAGAGGAGATCAGGCTGGGGGGGGGGTAGAGGAGATCAGGCTGGGGGGGGGGGGGTAGAGGAGATCAGGCTGGGGGGGGGGGGGGTAGAGGAGATCAGGCTGGGGGGGGGGGGTAGAGGAGATCAGGCTGGGGGGGGGGTAGAGGAGATCAGGCTGGGGGGGGGGTAGAGGAGATCAGGCTGGGGGGGGGTAGAGGAGATCAGGCGGGGGGGGGGGGTAGAGGAGATCAGGCGGGGGGGGGGGGTAGAGGAGATCAGGCTGGGGGGGGGTAGAGGAGATCAGGCTGGGGGGGGGGTAGAGGAGATAAGGCTGGGGGGGGGTAGAGGAGATCAGGCTGGGGGGGGGGGTAGAGGAGATCAGGCTGGGGGGGGGTAGAGGAGATCAGGCTGGGGCGGGGGGTAGAGGAGATCAGGCTGGGGCGGGGGGTAGAGGAGATCAGGCTGGGGCGGGGGGTAGAGGAGATCAGGCTGGGGCGGGGGGTAGAGGAGATCAGGCTGGGGCGGGGGGGTAGAGGAGATCAGGCTGGGGCGGGGGGTAGAGGAGATCAGGCTGGGGCGGGGGGTAGAGGAGATCAGGCTGGGGCGGGGGGTAGAGGAGATCAGGCTGGGGCGGGGGGGTCGAGGAGATCAGGCTGGGGCGGGGGGTAGAGGAGATCAGGCTGGGGCGGGGGGTAGAGGAGATCAGGCTGGGGGCGGGGGGTAGAGGAGATCAGGCTGGGGCGGGGGGTAGAGGAGATCAGGCTGGGGCGGGGGGTAGAGGAGATCAGGCTGGGGGGGGGTAGAGGAGATCAGGCTGGGGGGGGGTAGAGGAGATCAGGCTGGGGGGGGGGGTAGAGGAGATCAGGCTGGGGGGGGGTAGAGGAGATCAGGCTGGGGGGGGTAGAGGAGATCAGGCTGGGGGGGGGGGTAGAGGAGATCAGGCTGGGGGGGGGGTAGAGGAGATCAGGCTGGGGGGGGGGTAGAGGAGATCAGGCTGGGGGGGGGGTAGAGGAGATCAGGCTGGGGGGGGGTAGAGGAGATCAGGCTGGGGGGGGGTAGAGGAGATCAGGCTGGGGGGGGTAGAGGAGATCAGGCTGGGGGGGGGGGTAGAGGAGATCAGGCTGGGGGGGGGGGTAGAGGAGATCAGGCTGGGGGGGGTAGAGGAGATCAGGCTGGGGGGGGTAGAGGAGATCAGGCTGGGGGGGGTAGAGGAGATCAGGCTGGGGGGGGTAGAGGAGATCAGGCTGGGGGGGGTAGAGGAGATCAGGCTGGGGGGGGGGGGGTAGAGGAGATCAGGCTGGGGGGGGGGGGGGTAGAGGAGATCAGGCGGGGGGGGGGGGGGTAGAGGAGAACAGGCGGGGGGGGGGGGGGTAGAGGAGATCAGGCTGGGGGGGGGTAGAGGAGATCAGGCTGGGGGGGGGTAGAGGAGATCAGGCTGGGGGGGGGGTAGAGGAGATCAGGCTGGGGGGGGTAGAGGAGATCAGGCTGGGGGGGGTAGAGGAGATCAGGCTGGGGGGGGGTAGAGGAGATCAGGCTGGGGGGGGGGGGGGGTAGAGGAGATCAGGCTGGGGGGGTAGAGGAGATCAGGCTGGGGGGGGGTAGAGGAGATCAGGCTGGGGGGGGGTAGAGGAGATCAGGCTGGGGCGGGGGGTAGAGGAGATCAGGCTGGGGGGGGGGTAGAGGAGATCAGGCTGGGGGGGGGTAGAGGAGATCAGGCTGGGGGGGGGGGGGTAGAGGAGATCAGGCTGGGGGGGGGTAGAGGAGATCAGGCTGGGGGGGGGTAGAGGAGATCAGGCTGGGGGGGGGGGGTAGAGGAGATCAGGCTGGGGGGGGGGTAGAGGAGATCAGGCGGGGGGGGGGGGTAGAGGAGATCAGGCTGGGGGGGGGGTAGAGGAGATCAGGCTGGGGGGGGGGTAGAGGAGATCAGGCTGGGGGGGGGTAGAGGAGATCAGGCTGGGGGGGGGGTAGAGGAGATCAGGCTGGGGGGGGGGTAGAGGAGATCAGGCTGGGGGGGGGTAGAGGAGATCAGGCTGGGGGGGGGTAGAGGAGATCAGGCTGGGGGGGGTAGAGGAGATCAGGCTGGGGGGGGGGTAGAGGAGATCAGGCTGGGGGGGGGGTAGAGGAGATCAGGCTGGGGGGGGTAGAGGAGATCAGGCTGGGGGGGGGTAGAGGAGATCAGGCTGGGGGGGGTAGAGGAGATCAGGCTGGGGGGGGTAGAGGAGATCAGGCTGGGGGGGGGGGGGGTAGAGGAGATCAGGGGGGGGGGGGGGGGGGTAGAGGAGATCAGGCGGGGGGGGGGGGGGTAGAGGAGATCAGGCTGGGGGGGGGGGTAGAGGAGATCAGGCTGGGGGGGGGTAGAGGAGATCAGGCTGGGGGGGGGGTAGAGGAGATCAGGCTGGGGGGGGGGTAGAGGAGATCAGGCTGGGGGGGGGTAGAGGAGATCAGGCTGGGGGGGGGTAGAGGAGATCAGGCTGGGGGGGGGGGGGTAGAGGAGATCAGGCTGGGGGGGGGTAGAGGAGATCAGGCTGGGGGGGGGTAGAGGAGATCAGGCTGGGGGGGGTAGAGGAGATCAGGCTGGGGGGGGTAGAGGAGATCAGGCTGGGGGGGGGGGGTAGAGGAGATCAGGCTGGGGGGGTAGAGGAGATCAGGCTGGGGGGGGTAGAGGAGATCAGGCTGGGGGGGGGTAGAGGAGATCAGGCTGGGGGGGGTAGAGGAGATCAGGCTGGGGGGGGGTAGAGGAGATCAGGCTGGGGGGGTAGAGGAGATCAGGCTGGGGGGGGGGGTAGAGGAGATCAGGCTGGGGGGGGTAGAGGAGATCAGGCTGGGGGGGGGTAGAGGAGATCAGGCTGGGGGGGGGGTAGAGGAGATCAGGGTGGGGGGGGGGGGTAGAGGAGATCAGGCTGGGGGGGGGGGGTAGAGGAGATCAGGCTGGGGGGGGGGTAGAGGAGATCAGGCTGGGGGGGGGTAGAGGAGATCAGGCTGGGGGGGGGTAGAGGAGATCAGGCTGGGGGGGGTAGAGGAGATCAGGCTGGGGGGGGGGTAGAGGAGATCAGGCTGGGGGGGGGTAGAGGAGATCAGGCTGGGGGGGGGGTAGAGGAGATCAGGCTGGGGGGGGGGGGTAGAGGAGATTAGGCTGGGGGGGTAGAGGAGATCAGGCTGGGGGGGGGTTAGAGGAGATCAGGCTGGGGGGGTAGAGGAGATCAGGCTGGGGGGGGGGTAGAGGAGATCAGGCTGGGTGAGGGTCAAGTAGTCAGGCTGAGGGACAGGTTACTGCAGCTCCGGGTCCCTCTCACCTGGTACACCGAGGCTTTGGGCAGGTCTAGGCACACGGTGCAGCACAGCACAGAGTACAGCCTCTCCTCCAGGCGCACACTGCCCGGCTCGGGCTCCACTCGCGGGCGTTTCTTTGGGGGCCCTTCAGCATCAAGTTCTGAAGACTGAAGCTGCAGCTCTTCCTGTCCCACATCGCCCGCAGACGAGGATGAGGCCAACGGCCCCGGAACCTCCCGCTCCTCGGACATCCCGCTCCACTCACGACGCCATCTTTGTTTTCCCTAATTCTGCCTGCAGCCGTCCTCGCGTGACGTCACACGGAGTCATATGACCTTCCCACGCCCCTTACCCTGCGCTAGCATAGGGCGGAGCTTATTGGAACGTCAACAAGCTCTCACGTGATATCCCCCCCCTCAGCTCCGTGACTGGTTACGTAAAAGTTTATCTAACGTCATCACGCAGCGATGTGTCTGCTGTGCTTTACGAAGTGTTTTTACGACAGTGACACCCAGGGTATGTTTGCCAGTAGTTTTGCCCTCAGTGACAGTTGCAGGGACATAAGGTTGTATTGTGCCTGCAGCTAAGGAACAAAGGGGGTAATATATATAATGTCTCTAGCAACCAACAGGGCAATGTGAGCTGTTTGTATTCGCCAATGAGGATTCAGATCAGCTGTGTTAATGTGTAATGTGTCCCGCCCCTTGCAAAGGTATTAAACACATGGTTAAAGTACCACTCGAGAGTCACAGAGCACTGCTGGTCCTGAGTGAAACTACAGATGAGCCAGCAAGGCTACATTACTGGATCATTTGTGACCAGCATTGCTCTGTGACTCTTACAGCACTTTCTTTACCTATGTGTTTAATACCTTTGCAGGGTCACTAGTGATAACATTACATACTGTCATTAGTATAATGATGCCCCTCTGTGCCCTGTCACAGTTTGTTTATACACAGGTGGCACCATACACACAGTAACCCTCTGATGCTCATCACAGTCACAAACCACTAACTACAGCCTCATAGCACAGCATTATTTATACATCATATGCACATCATCCGAACACAAATACTTATTGTTATTATTATCCGGGTATATGGAATAAAATACTCGTTGGTATATAGACTATAATACTCATTGGTATATATAATACTCATTGGTATATAGAATATAATACTCATTGGTATATAGAATATAATACTCATTGGTATATAGAATATAATACTCATTGGTATATAGAATATGATACTCATTGGTATATATAATACTCATTGGTATATAGAATATAATACTCATTGGTATATATAATACTCATTGGTATATAGAATATAATACTCATTGGTATAAAGAATATAATACTCATTGGCATATAGAATATAATACTCATTGGTATATAGAATATAATACTCATTGGCATATAGAATATAATACTCATTGGCATATAGAATATAATACTCATTGGTATATAGAATATAATACTCATTGGTATAAAGAATATAATACTCATTGGTATATAGAATATAATACTCATTGGTATATATAATACTCATTGGTATATAGACTATAATACTCATTGGTATATATAATACTCATTGGTATATAGAATATAATACTCATTGGTATATAGAATATAATACTCATTGGTATATATAATACTCATTGGTATATAGAATATAATACTCATTGGTATATATAATACTCATTGGTATATAGAATATAATACTCATTGGTATATAGAATATAATACTCATTGGTATATATAATACATATTGGTATATAGAATATAATACTCATTGGTATATATAATACTCATTGGTATATAGAATATAATACTCATTGGTATACAGAATATAATACTCATTGGTATATATAATACTCATTGGTATATAGAATATAATACTCATTGGTATATAGAATATAATACTCATTGGTATATATAATACTCATTGGTATATAGAATATAATACTCATTGGTATATATAATACTCATTGGTATATAGAATATAATACTCATTGGTATATATAATACTTATTGGTATATAGAATATAATACTCATTGGTATATATAATACTTATTGGTATATAGAATATAATACTCATTGGTATATAGAATATAATACTCATTGGTATATAGAATATAATACTCATTGGTATATATAATACTTATTGGTATATAGAATATAATACTCATTGGTATATAGAATATAATATTCATTGGCATATATAATACTTATTGGTATATAGAATATAATACTCATTGGTCTATAGAATATAATACTCATTGGTATATAGAATATAATATTTATTGGTATATAGAATATAATACTCATTGGTATATAGAATACTCATTGGTATATAGAATATAATACTCATTGGTATATAGAATATAATACTCATTGGTATATAGACTATAATACTCATTGGCATATATAATACTTATTGGTATATATAATATAATACTCATTGGTATATGGAATATAATACTCATTGGTATATATAATACTCATTGGTATATAGAATATAATACCCATTGGTATATAGAATATAATACTCATTGGTATATAGAATATAATACTCTGGTATATAGAATATAATACTCATTGGTATATAGAATATAATACCCATTGGTATATAGAATATAATACTCATTGGCATATATAATACTTATTGGTATATAGAATATAATACTCATTGGTATATGGAATATAATACTCATTGGTATATGGAATATAATACTCATTAGTATATAGAATATAATACTCATTGGTATATAGAATATAATACTCATTGGTATATAGAATATAATACTGATTGGCATATATAATACTCATTGGTATATAGAATATAATACTCATTGGCATATACAATACTCATTGGTATATAGAATATAATACTCATTGGTATATAGAATATAATACTCTTTGGCATATATAATACTCATTGGTATATAGAATATAATACTCATTGGCATATATAATACTCATTGGTATATAGAATATAATACTCATTGGTATATGGAATATAATACTTATTGGCATATAGAATATAATACTCATTGGTATATAGAATATAATACTCATTGGTATATGGAATATAATACTCATTGGTATATAGAATATAATAATCATTGGTATATTACTCATTGGTATATAGAATATAATACTCATTGGTATATAAATATAATACTCATTGGTATATTACTAATTGGTATATAGAATATAATACTCATTGGTATATAGAATATAATAATCATTGGTATATTACTCATTGGTATATAGAATATAATACTCATTGGTATATAGAATATAATACTTATTGGTATTATATTCTATATGCCAGTGGCGTATAGAATATAATACTCATTGGCATATAGAATATAATACTCATTGGTATATAGAATATAATACTCATTGGCATATAGAATATAATACTCATTGGCATATAGAATATAATACTCATTGGCATATAGAATATAATACTTATTGGTATATAGAATATAATACTCATTGGCATTATTGTAGGAGAGATCACTGTACCTGATTCAGACAAACCCCTGAAGTACTGGGCAGTTAATAAACAGATTTCAAGCTCTGGCTAAAATGGCCCAAAAATATCTTTCTGCCCCATACAGTAGTGTGGAAAGTGAAAGACTGTTCAACTTAGCGTCAAACGTCCATACAAATGTCAGATTGATGTTATATAACAGCCTTACAACCCATTTGCATCACCCCTTTAAATTTAATATTTTATTGTAATATTTTTTATTTATAAACGTGTTCAGTGAACTTTTTTATTATTTCATAATGTCTTTTGAATTACAGTCCATTATAATTATAAAGAAGGAATCTTAAATAATTAGTCTGTATTGTGTTTGGTAAACTGTCACATGACATAAAAAAAAAGTATCGGTAATTGGTATTGGCAAGTATTTGAAAACAAGAATCGGTACTTGTACTCAGTCATAAAAAAATGGTATCGGTGCAACCCTAGTATATAGAATATAATACTCATTGCTATATAGAATATAATACTCATTGCTATATAGAATATAATACTCATTGCTATATAGAATATAATACTCATTGGTATATAGAATATAAAACTTATTGGCATATAGAATATAATATACATTGGTATATTACTCATTGGTATATAGAATCAGGGTCGCCATCAGGGTGTGACAGGGGTAACTCCTGTCAGGGGCCCAATGTGCCAGGGGGGCCCCATGAGGCAAGAACTACAAAAAAAAAAAAAATTTTTTTTTTTTAAATTTTGGCAACCACCAGTGGGTACTACAGCAGAGTGCTAATTGAGCATTGGAAATGTTATTACAAGGAGTAAAGTATTAGCATTTGAGAGGATTTCTGATTGTGCACTAAACCACTATGGACAGTGTGAGACAGACTTGGCACTTTGTTTGTACAGTGTGTGCCTGAGTCAGACGGCAGATCACTTTCATTTGCAGAGGAGGTAGGACTTACTTAGCAAATGTTTTTTATTTCTTTGTGCAATTTCGGATTGTAACTTCAGTGTGGTAGTAGTTGTATGGTGGGGCCAGGGGTCCATAAAACCGCATTTTTTTAGCAGCAGTGTATTTATCATTATTTGACAATGCTGTACAAATTCTATATTTAAAACCATGCAAAAATGTTTCCTCCTCTATACACAAATGGTAGGTGCCCTTTTGTCAGATATGCATATTTTATATATATATATATATATATATATATATATATATATATATATATATCATCCAGTGTACTGCCCCTTTATGCAATGACTTTTCAGATGCAAGGAGGCATTTTATCTAAGATTTTTACATCTGCATAAAATGTTATACTCTCAAACTGAGGCCTAGATTTAGAGTTCGGCGGTAAAAGGGCTGTTAACGCTCTGCGGGTTTTTTTCTGGCCGCACCATAAATTTAACTCTGGTATCGAGAGTTCGAACAAATGCTGCGTTAGGCTCCAAAAAAGGAGCGTAGAGCATTTTTACCGCAAATGCAACTCTCGATACCAGAGTTGCTTACGGACGCGGCCGGCATCAAAAACGTGCTCGTGCACGATTCTCCCATAGGAAACAATGGGGCTGTTTGAGCTGAAAAAAAACCTAACACCTGCAAAAAAGCAGCGTTCAGCTCCTAACGCAGCCCCATTGTTTCCTATGGGGAAACACTTCCTACGTCTGCACCTAACACCCTAACATGTACCCCGAGTCTAAACACCCCTAACCTTACACTTATTAACCCCTAATCTGCCGCCCCCGCTATCGCTGACCCCTGCATTACACTTTTAACCCCTAATCTGCCGCTCCGTAAACCGCCGCCACCTACGTTATCCCTATGTACCCCTAATCTGCTGCCCTAACATCGCCGACCCCTATGTTATATTTATTAACCCCTAATCTGCCCCCCACAACGTCGCCGACACCTACCTACACTTATTAACCCCTAATCTGCCGAGCGGACCTGAGCGCTACTATAATAAAGTTATTAACCCCTAATCCGCCTCACTAACCCTATCATAAATAGTATTAACCCCTAATCTGCCCTCCCTAACATCGCCGACACCTACCTTCAATTATTAACCCCTAATCTGCCGACCGGAGCTCACCGCTATTCTAATAAATGTATTAACCCCTAAAGCTAAGTCTAACCCTAACACTAACACCCCCCTAAGTTAAATATAATTTTTATCTAACGAAATAAATTAACTCTTATTAAATAAATAATTCCTATTTAAAGCTAAATACTTACCTGTAAAATAAATCCTAATATAGCTACAACATAAATTATAATTATATTATAGCTATTTTAGGATTAATATTTATTTTACAGGCAACTTTGTAATTATTTTAACCAGGTACAATAGCTATTAAATAGTTAAGAACTATTTAATAGTTACCTAGTTAAAATAATTACAAATTTACCTGTAAAATAAATCCTAACCTAAGATATAATTAAACCTAACACTACCCTATCAATAAAATAATTAAATAAACTACCTACAATTACCTACAATTAACCTAACACTACACTATCAATAAATTAATTAAACACAATTGCTACAAATAAATAAAATTAAATAAACTATCTAAAGTACAAAAAATAAAAAAGAACTAAGTTACAGAAAATAATAAAATATTTACAAACATAAGAAAAATATTACAACAATTTTAAACTAATTACACCTACTCTAAGCCCCCTAATAAAATAACAAAGCCCCCCAAAATAAAAAATTCCCTACCCTATTCTAAAATACAAATATTACAAGCTCTTTTACCTTACCAGCCCTGAACAGGGCCCTTTGCGGGGCATGCCCCAAGAATTTCAGCTCTTTTGCCTGTAAAAAAAAACATACAATACCCCCCCCCCCAACATTACAACCCACCACCCACATACCCCTAATCTAACCCAAACCCCCCTTAAATAAACCTAACACTACCCCCCTGATGATCTTCCTACCTTGTCTTCACCATGCCAGGTTCACCGATCCGTCCTGGCTCCAAGATCTTCATCCACCCCAAGCGGGGGCTAGACATCCACTGAAGAAGTCCAGAAGAGGGTCCAAAGTCTTCCTCCTATCCGGCAAGAAGAGGACATCCGGACCGGCAAACATCTTCTCCAAGCGGCATCTTCTATCTTCTTCCATCCGATGACGACCGGCTCCATCTTGAAGACCTCCAGCGCGGATCCATCCTCTTCTTCCGACGACTAGACGACGAATGACGGTTCCTTTAAGGGACGTCATCCAAGATGGCGTCCCTCGAATTCCGATTGGCTGATAGGATTCTATCAGCCAATCGGAATTAAGGTAGGAATTTTCTGATTGGCTGATGGAATCAGCCAATCAGAATATAGTTCAATCCGATTGGCTGATCCAATCAGCCAATCAGATTGAGCTCGCATTCTATTGGCTGTTCCGATCAGCCAATAGAATGCGAGCTCAATCTGATTGGCTGATTGGATCAGCCAATCGGATTGAACTATATTCTGATTGGCTGATTCCATCAGCCAATCAGAAAATTCCTACCTTAATTCCGATTGGCTGATAGAATCCTATCAGCCAATCGGAATTCGAGGGACGCCATCTTGGATGACGTCCCTTAAAGGAACCGTCATTCGTCGTCTAGTCGTCGGAAGAAGAGGATGGATCCGCGCTGGAGGTCTTCAAGATGGAGCCGGTCGTCATCGGATGGAAGAAGATAGAAGATGCCGCTTGGAGAAGATGTTTGCCGGTCCGGATGTCCTCTTCTTGCCGGATAGGAGGAAGACTTTGGACCCTCTTCTGGACTTCTTCAGTGGATGTCTAGCCCCCGCTTGGGGTGGATGAAGATCTTGGAGCCAGGACGGATCGGTGAACCTGGCATGGTGAAGACAAGGTAGGAAGATCATCAGGGGGGTAGTGTTAGGTTTATTTAAGGGGGGTTTGGGTTAGATTAGGGGTATGTGGGTGGTGGGTTGTAATGTTGGGGGGGGGGTATTGTATGTTTTTTTTTACAGGCAAAAGAGCTGAAATTCTTGGGGCATGCCCCGCAAAGGGCCCTGTTCAGGGCTGGTAAGGTAAAAGAGCTTGTAATATTTGTATTTTAGAATAGGGTAGGGAATTTTTTATTTTGGGGGGCTTTGTTATTTTATTAGGGGGCTTAGAGTAGGTGTAATTAGTTTAAAATTGTTGTAATATTTTTCTTATGTTTGTAAATATTTTATTATTTTCTGTAACTTAGTTCTTTTTTATTTTTTGTACTTTAGATAGTTTATTTAATTTTATTTATTTGTAGCAATTGTGTTTAATTAATTTATTGATAGTGTAGTGTTAGGTTAATTGTAGGTAATTGTAGGTAGTTTATTTAATTATTTTATTGATAGGGTAGTGTTAGGTTTAATTATATCTTAGGTTAGGATTTATTTTACAGGTAAATTTGTAATTATTTTAACTAGGTAACTATTAAATAGTTCTTAACTATTTAATAGCTATTGTACCTGGTTAAAATAATTACAAAGTTGCCTGTAAAATAAATATTAATCCTAAAATAGCTATAATATAATTATAATTTATATTGTAGCTATATTAGGATGTATTTTACAGGTAAGTATTTAGCTTTAAATAGGAATTATTTATTTAATAAGAGTTAATTTATTTCGTTAGATAAAAATTATATTTAACTTAGGGGGGTGTTAGTGTTAGGGTTAGACTTAGCTTTAGGGGTTAATACATTTATTAGAATAGCGGTGAGCTCCGGTCGGCAGATTAGGGGTTAATAATTGAAGGTAGGTGTCGGCGATGTTAGGGAGGGCAGATTAGGGGTTAATACTATTTATGATAGGGTTAGTGAGGCGGATTAGGGGTTAATAACTTTATTATAGTAGCGCTCAGGTCCGCTCGGCAGATTAGGGGTTAATAAGTGTAGGCAGGTGTCGGCGACGTTGTGGGGGGCAGATTAGGGGTTAATAAATATAACATAGGGGTCGGCGATGTTAGGGGTAGCAGATTAGGGGTACATAGGGATAACGTAGGGTGGCGGCGATTTGCGGTCGGAAGATTAGGGGTTAATTATTTTAAGTAGCTTGCGGCGACGTTGTGGGGGGCAAGTTAGGGGTTAATAGATATAATACAGGGGTCGGCGGTGTTAGGGGCAGCAGATTAGGGGTACATAAGTATAACGTAGGTGGCGGTCGGCAGATTAGGGGTTAAAAATTTTAATCGAGTGGCGGCGATGTGGGGGGACCTCGGTTTAGGGGTACATAGGTAGTTTATGGGTGTTAGTGTACTTTAGGGTACAGTAGTTAAGAGCTTTAGAAACCGGCGTTAGCCAGAAAGCTCTTAACTCCTGCTATTTTCAGGCGGCTGGAATCTTGTCGTTAGAGCTCTAACGCTCACTGCAGAAACGACTCTAAATACCAGCGTTAGAAAGATCCCATTGAAAAGATAGGCTACGCAAATGGCGTAGGGGGATCTGCGGTATGGAAAAGTCGCGGCTGAAAAGTGAGCGTTAGACCCTTTCCTGACTGACTCCAAATACCAGCGGGCGCCCAAAACCAGCGTTAGGAGCCTCTAACGCTGGTTTTGACGGCTACCGCCGAACTCTAAATCTAGGCCTAAGATTGCTCAGTGTTTGAAATGAGACAGGTTAACTTAAAACTGTTCAGTTTACACTACAGCTGAATTAATTTTGAAATACATACCAACAAACCTAAATCCTCCATTTAACCAGATCTAATGGTATGAGTACCACAGCTTATGGTTCCACCAAGACCATATAGAGTACAGCATTTTCAAAATCCATAAGTACAGCTGACATTTGTACACTATATTTGAAGTGGTGCTCTTGGTTGGGGAAACGTGGAAAAAACAAACAAACAAACAAACACGTCAACCTTTTAAAAGTACTTTTCTTCATCTAGCCAACTACCCAGATGATTAATGTACAATTTTGAATTCACAGAATTATTTTTGTTTGGACATTTACAAATATGATTCTTTAAAAAGTGATCTCTTAATTTCTGCAATTTTTTCTATCATGCATGTCACACACTGTTGATTTAGGGGATGCAAGGTGCATAAATGTTTCCTCCTGTGAGTGTTTCTGTGGGTGTCTGTGTTTATGTCTTTTTGCTTTGGTTTGTGTCTCTATGAGTGTGTATGTATTTTTTTTCTGTGGGTTTCTCTGTGAGGGTGGGTGTGTATGTCTTTGTGCATTTTCTGTGGATGTCTGTGAGGGTGTGTGCATATGTCTTTGAGCTTTTTCTATGGGTGTCTCTGTGAGGGTGTGTGTATGTTTGTCTTTGTGTATTTTCTCTGGATGCCTCTGTGAGGGTAGGTGTGTGTGTCTGTGTTTTCTGTAGATGTCTCTGTAAGGGTGTGTGTGTGTGTGTGTGTATGTATGTATGTCTGTGTTTTCTGTGGATGTCTCTGTGAGGGTGTGTGTTTTCTGTGGGTGTCTCTGTGAGGGTGTGTGTATGTATTTGTGTGTTTTCTGT
>NW_026512949.1:62500-75890 GCF_027579735.1 Bombina bombina | reverse complement strand
CATTGTGATTCTCCTTATCTGATTTTTCATTCAGACAAGGTAGTTCTGCGTACTAAACCTGGGTTCTTACCTAAGGTGGTCACTAACAGGAATATCAATCAAGAGATTGTTGTTCCATCTTTGTGTCCTAATCCTTCTTCAAAGAAGGAACGTCTTCTACACAATCTAGATGTAGTCCGTGCCCTGAAATTTTATTTACAGGCAACTAAAGATTTTCGACAAACGTCTTCCCTGTTTGTCGTTTATTCTGGTCAGAGGAGAGGTCAAAAAGCTTCTGCTACCTCTCTCTCTTTTTGGCTTCGTAGCATAATACGTTTAGCTTATGAGACTGCTGGACAGCAGCCTCCTGAAAGAATTACAGCTCATTCTACTAGAGCTGTGGCTTCCACTTGGGCCTTTAAAAATGAGGCTTCTGTTGAACAGATTTGCAAGGCTGCAACTTGGTCTTCTCTTCATACTTTTTCCAAATTTTACAAATTTGACACTTTTGCTTCTTCGGAGGCTGTTTTTGGGAGAAAGGTTCTTCAGGCAGTGGTTCCTTCCGTATAAAGATCCTGCCTGTCCCTCCCATCATCCGTGTACTTTAGCTTTGGTATTGGTATCCCAGAAGTAATGATGACCTGTGGACTGACCACACTTAACAGGAGAAAACATAATTTATGCTTACCTGATAAATTCCTTTCTCCTGTAGTGTGGTCAGTCCACGGCCCGCCCTGTTTTTTATGGCAGGTCTAAATTTTTAAATTATACTCCAGTCACCACTGCACCCTTTAGCTTCTCCTTTCTCGTTGGTTCTCGGTCGAATGACTGGGTGTGACGTAGAGGGGAGGAGCTATATAGCAGCTCTGCTGGGTGATCCTCTTGCACTTCCTGTTGGGGAGGAGTTAATATCCCAGAAGTAATGATGACCCGTGGACTGACCACACTACAGGAGAAAGGAATTTATCAGGTAAGCATAAATTATGTTTTTTATGTCTTCAATCAAAAGTTTGTTATTTTAAACGGCACCGGAGTGTGTTGTTTTTTCTCAGGCAGCATTTGAAGAAGAATCTGCCTGAGTTTTTCTGTATGATCTTAGCGGACGTAACTAAGATCCATTTTGCTGTTCTCGGCCATTCTGAGGAGTGAGGTAACTTCAGAACAGGGGACAGCGGGCAGGTTCACCTGCAAAGAGGTATGTTGCAGTATATTATTTTCTAAGGAATGGAATTGACTGAGAAAATACTGCTAATACCGATATAATGTAAGTACAGCCTTAAATGCAGTAGTAGCAACTGGTATCAGGCTGATATATATATGTATGTTTACACTTTAGTATTTCTGGGGAATGGCACTTCACTGGGTAAATACTGTATGCATATAACTTTTAGCCTAATCTGCATGAGTGACTAGCAGCAGGCTTTTTAATGACATTTCATAAATTAGATGTTAAACGTTTGCTGGCATGTTAAATCGTTTAATTATCTGAGGTACTTGGTGAAAAATAATTTGGGCTTTATTTTCCACATGGCTGTCGTTGTTTTTTGGGTTAAAACAGTTTACTGAGCTCCCCTCACTGTTGTATGTGTGTGGGAGGGGCTTATTTTGGCGCTTTTGCTACGCATCAGAAATTCAGTCACAGTCTGCCTTCTTCTCCCTGTATGATCCGGGACATCTCTACTGAGCTCAGGGGTCTTCTAATCTAGTTTTGAGGGAGGTAATCACTCACAGCAGACCTGTGAGACTGTGCTTTGACTGTGATAAAAACGCTTATATTTTCAATTGTTACTCGTTTTTCTGATATTAAGGGTTAATCATCCATTGCTAGTGAATGCAATCCTTTGCTAACTTAGTGTTTTTTCTGTGAAAATTTGGGTTTATAACTAATCCGGTTCATTGTTATTCAACTGTGACAGTTTTTGTGTGCTTCTTAAAGGCACAGTAACGTTTTATATTGCTTGCAAATTATTTGAAAAGTATTTTCCAAGCTTGCTAGTCTTATTGCTAGTTTGTTTTAACATGTCTGACACAGAGGAATCTCTTTGTGCAATATGTTCAAAAGCCAATGTGGAGCCCAATAGAAGTTTGTGTACTAATTGTATTGATGCTTCTTTAAATAATAATCAATCTGTACATTTTAAGAAAATTTCACCAGACAACAAGGGGAAAGTTATGCCGTCTAACTCTCCTCACGTGTCAGTACCTGCATCTCCCGCTCAGGAGGTGCGTGATATTGCGACGCCAAGTACATCAGGGCGGCCATTACAAATCACTTTACAAGACATGGCTAATGCTATGACTGAAGTTTTATCTAAATTGCCAGAACTTAGAGGTAAACGCGACCACTCTGGGGTGAGAACAGAGTACGCTGATAATGTTAGAGCCATGTCTGATACTGCGTCACAAGTTGCAGAGCATGAAGACGGAGAGCTTCATTCTGTAGGTGACGGATCTGATCCAAATAGACTGGATTCAGACATTTCAAATTTTAAATTTAAGCTTGAGAACCTCCGTGTACTATTAGGGGAGGTATTAGCGGCTCTGAATGATTGTAACACGGTTGCAATCCCAGAGAAATTATGTAGGCTGGATAGATACTATGCAGTACCGGCGTGTACTGACGTCTTTCCTATACCTAAGAGGCTTACAGAGATTATTACCAAGGAGTGGGATAGGCCCGGTGTACCCTTTTCCCCCCCTCCTATATTTAGAAAAATGTTTCCAATAGACGCCACCACACGGGACTTATGGCAGACGGTCCCTAAGGTGGAGGGAGCAGTTTCTACTCTGGCTAAGCGTACCACTATCCCGGTGGAGGATAGCTGTGCCTTTTCAGATCCAATGGATAAAAAGTTAGAGGGTTACCTTAAGAAAATGTTTACTCAACAAGGTTTTATATTACAACCACTCGCATGCATTGCGCCTGTCACGGCTGCGGCGGCATTCTGGTTTGAGTCTCTGGAAGAGACCCTTGAAACAGCTCCATTGGATGAGATTACAAACAAGCTTAAAGCCCTTAAGCTAGCTAATTCATTTATTTCTGATGCCGTAGTACATCTAACTAAGCTTACGGCTAAGAATTCCGGATTCGCCATTCAGGCGCGCAGAGCGCTGTGGCTAAAATCCTGGTCAGCCGATGTGACTTCTAAATCTAAATTGCTTAACATACCTTTCAAGGGGCAGACATTATTCGGGCCCGGTTTGAAAGAAATTATCGCTGACATTACTGGAGGTAAGGGCCATGCCCTGCCTCAAGACAGAGCCAAACCAAGTGCTAGACAGTCTAATTTTCGTGCCTTTCGGAACTTTAAGGCAGGAGCAGCATCAACTTCCTCCGCTCCAAAACAGGAAGGAACTGTTGCTCGTTTCAGACAGGGCTGGAAACCTAACCAGACCTGGAACAAGGGCAAGCAGGCCAGAAAACCTGCTGCCGCCCCTAAGACAGCATGAAGTGAGGGCCCCCGATCCGGCAACGGATCTAGTAGGGGGCAGACTTTCTCTCTTCGCCCAGGCTTGGGCAAGAGATGTCCAGGATCCCTGGGCGTTAGAGATCATATCCCAGGGATATCTTCTGGACTTCAAAGCTTCTCCTCCCAAAGGGAGATTTCATCTTTCAAGGTTGTCAACAAACCAGGCAAAGAAAGAGGCGTTTCTACGCTGTGTTCAAGATCTTTTGTTAATGGGAGTGATCCACCCGGTTCCGCGGTCGGAACACGGACAAGGGTTTTACTCAAATCTGTTTGTGGTTCCCAAGAAAGAGGGAACCTTCAGACCAATCTTGGATTTAAAGATCCTAAACAAATTCCTAAGAGTTCCATCGTTCAAGATGGAAACTATTCGTACAATCTTACCCATGATCCAAAAGGGTCAGTACATGACCACAGTGGATCTAAAGGATGCGTACCTTCACATACCGATTCACAAGGATCATTACCGGTACCTAAGGTTTGCCTTCCTAGACAGGCATTATCAGTTCGTAGCTCTTCCCTTCGGGTTAGCTACGGCTCCAAGAATCTTTACAAAGGTTCTGGGCGCTCTTCTGGCGGTACTAAGACCGCGAGGAATTGCGGTAGCTCCGTACCTAGACGACATTCTGATACAAGCGTCAAATTTCCAAACTGCCAAGTCTCATACAGAGTTAGTTCTGGCATTTCTAAGGTCGCATGGGTGGAAGGTGAACATAGAAAAGAGTTCTCTATTGCCACTCACAAGAGTTCCCTTCTTGGGGACTCTTATAGATTCTGTAGAAATGAAAATTTACCTGACAGAGGACAGGTTAACAAAACTCCTAAATGCTTGTCGTGCCCTTCATTCCATTCAACACCCGTCAGTGGCTCAATGCATGGAGGTAATCGGCTTAATGGTAGCGGCAATGGACATAGTACCTTTTGCACGCCTGCATCTCAGACCGCTGCAATTGTGCATGCTAAGTCAATGGAATGGGGATTACTCAGATTTGTCCCCTATGCTGAATCTGGATCAAGAGACCAGAGATTCTCTTCTATGGTGGTTTTTTTCGGCCACATCTGTCCAGGGGGATGCCCTTCAGCAGGCCAGACTGGACAATTGTAACAGACGCCAGCCTACTAGGTTGGGGCGCTGTCTGGAATTCCCTGAAGGCTCAGGGATCATGGACTCAGGAGGAAAGTCTCCTTCCAATAAACATCCTGGAATTGAGAGCAGTTCTCAATGCCCTTCTGACTTGGCCTCAGTTAGAAACCTGGAGGTTCATCAGGTTTCAGTCGGACAATATCACAACTGTGGCTTACATCAACCATCAGGGAGGGACAAGGAGTTCCCTAGCGATGATGGAAGTTTCAAAGATAATTCGCTGGGCAGAGTCTCACTCTTGCCACCTGTCAGCGATCCACATCCCAGGCGTGGAGAACTGGGAGGCGGATTTCCTAAGTTGCCAGACTTTTCACCCGGGGGAGTGGGAACTTCATCCGGAGGTCTTTGCCCAAATACTTCAACGTTGGGGCAAACCAGATGTGGATCTCATGGCATCTCGACAGAACGCCAAGCTTCCTTGTTACGGGTCCAGATCCAGGGACCCGGGAGCGGTCCTGATAGATGCTCTGACAGCACCCTGGACCTTCAAGATGGCTTATGTGTTTCCACCCTTCCCGATACTTCCTCGATTGATTGCCAGGATCAAACAGGAGAAAGCATCGGTGATTCTAATAGCACCTGCGTGGCCACGCAGGACCTGGTATGCAGATCTAGTGGACATGTCATCCTATCCACCTTGGTCGCTGCCTCTGAGACAGGATCTTCTAATTCAGGGTCCTTTCAAACATCAAAATCTAATTTCTCTGAAGCTGACTGCATGGAGATTGAACGCTTGATTTTATCAAAGCGTGGATTTTCGGAGTCAGTAATTGATACCTTAATACAGGCTAGGAAACCTGTTATCAGGAAGATTTACCATAAGATATGGCGTAAATATGTACACTGGTGCGAATCCAAGAGTTACTCATGGAGTAAGGTTAGGATTCCTAGGATATTGGCTTTTCTACAAGAAGGCTTAGAAAAGGGTTTATCTGCAAGTTCTTTAAAGGGACAGATCTCAGCTCTGTCCATCCTTTTACACAAACGTCTGTCAGAAGTTCCAGACGTTCAGGCTTTTTGTCAGGCTTTGGCCAGAATTAAGCCTGTGTTTAAGACTGTTGCTCCACCGTGGAGCTTAAATTTAGTTCTTAACGTTTTACAGGGTGTTCCGTTTGAACCACTTCATTCCATTGATATCAAACTGTTATCTTGGAAAGTTCTGTTCTTAATGGCTATTGCCTCGGCTCGTAGAGTCTCTGAGTTATCGGCCTTACATTGTGATTCTCCTTATCTGATTTTTCATTCAGACAAGGTAGTTCTGCGTACTAAACCTGGGTTCTTACCTAAGGTAGTCACTAACAAGAATATCAATCAAGAGATTGTTGTTCCATCATTGTGCCCTAACCCTTCTTCAAAGAAGGAAAGACTTCTGCACAATCTAGACGTAGTCCGTGCCTTGAAATTTTATTTACAGGCAACTAAAGATTTTCGCCAAACATCTTCCCTGTTTGTAGTTTATTCTGGACAAAGGAGAGGTCAAAAAGCATCCACTACCTCTCTCTCCTTTTGGCTTCGTAGCATAATACGTTTAGCCTATGAGACTGCTGGACAGCAGCCTCCTGAAAGAATTACAGCTCATTCTACGAGAGCTGTGGCTTCCACGTGGGCCTTTAAGAATGAGACCTCTGTTGAACAGATTTGCAAGGCTGCAACTTGGTCTTCTCTTCATACTTTTTCCAAATTTTACAAATTTGACACTTTTGCTTCTTCGGAGGCTGTTTTTGGGAGAAAGGTTCTTCAGGCAGTGGTTCCTTCCGTATAAAGAGCCTGCCTGTCCCTCCCGTCATCCGTGTACTTCTAGCTTTGGTATTGGTATCCCATAAGTAATGGATGACCCGTGGACTGACTACACTTAACAGGAGAAAACATAATTTATGCTTACCTGATAAATTCCTTTCTCCTGTAGTGTAGTCAGTCCACGGCCCGCCCTGTTTTTATGGCAGGTCTAAAATTAAATTAAACTCCAGTCACCACTGCACCCTATAGTTTCTCCTTTCTCGTTTGGTTTCGGTCGAATGACTGGGTGTGACGTAGAGGGGAGGAGCTATATAGCAGCTCTGCTTGGGTGATCCTCTTGCACTTCCTGTTGGGGAGGAGTTAATATCCCATAAGTAATGGATGACCCGTGGACTGACTACACTACAGGAGAAAGGAATTTATCAGGTAAGCATAAATTATGTTTTTTATGGTTATTTTCATGAAGTGAATATCCTAATGATTTACCATTATTTCTATGAAATTCAATTATAAATCCTTTAAAATCTGTACCCATTGTATGTCTTTCAGGATTACTTTTCGGCAGCAAAGATGATTTACAGACCATTAATAAGTGGCATGTAGACAATGAGAGTCAGATAGTGATTATGGAGTTTGATAGTGTAAAAAGTCAGATGGATGGGGAATCAAAAGATGGTGAAAATGAGGAGGGAAGTGCTGTCAAAGAGAACATTGCTTCAACAAAAGACAGAGAATCCACACAGTCGAATAAAAAAAGTTATATTTGCAAGTCATGTGACAAGATATTTCTGTTTCGCTGCCGCCTAGAGGTTCACATGAAGCGATGTCGAATGGCAAAGAAAAATCCTTTAGAATGTAAGGATTGTAATGAGGTGCAAGCCTCTAAAAAAGAACTAGACCAACATCGAGAAGAAGTGCATGGTTGTGTGATTTCTCCACGTTCTCATAAAATGAAAAGGCGCCATTTTGTTACATGTGACATTTGTGGTAAAGAATTTGCTCATCCCTCAGGTAATTTTTAAAATGTTTGTTGTATTTATTTATTTCTTTTTTTTTTTCTTAAAGTCTAAAACTTAATTCTCCTATATTGTTGTAATGTTTGTGGTTCCCTGAGACTGAAGTGAAATCATTGTGCATATGCCAGAATTTTCTCTATAGGGAGAGAGTCTCTGTAGCACGTTGACACTTCTGATATGGCTTTCTTTTGCCAAAAGGGCATTACTGATTGAAACTGGAATTTTCATGTGAAAAGCTGGATACAAGGAGTGTTCTATTTAAGAGAAAAAATGGGGACCCCTCATTCAAATTATGTTTCTACTGTATTAAACGATTTATTTTGCTTTGTTAAAGAGACATAAAAGCCAAAAAAAATTCATGATTTAGAAAGAGCATGCAATTTTATACAATTTACTTATATTATTTAATTTTTCTTTGTTCTTTTGGTATCTTTGTTTGAAAAGCAGTAACATATGCTCAGGAGTGTGCACGTGTCTGAAGCACTAGATGGCAGCACTATTTCCTGCTATATAGTGCTCCAGACCTCTACTTTGGTAATTCTTCCACAAAGAATACCATGGGAACAAAGCAAAATTGAGAATAGATCTTAATTGGAAACTTATTTTAAAATGGTATGCGCTGTCTGAATCACAAAAGAACATTTTTGGATTTCATATCCCTTTTAAAGTTGTATTTATTTTTTTTAGCTAGGTCTCTATTTTCTGAAATGAGTCTTGTTTATATATACATTGTGGTGACATTGCTGGGTGGATTAATTTTGTATATAAAATATTGGCTTGTGCTTACAAAAAGCATATTGTTTTATATTTACTTAACAATAATAGGACTATAATCCTGAACATCTTATTGTGTTGTGACAATACATATAGCAAACCTCTTGATGTTGGTTAACCCCTTAATGACCACAGCACTTTTCCATTTTCTGTCCGTTTGGGACCAAGGCTATTTTTACATTTCTGCGGTGTTTGTGTTTAGCTGTAATTTTACTGTTACTCATTTACTGTACCCATGCATATTATATACCGTTTTTCTCGCCATTAAATGGGCTTTCTAAAGATACCATTATTTTCATCATATCTTATAATTTACCATAAAAAAAATTATAAAATATGAGGAAAAAATGAAAAAAAAACGCAGTTTTTCTAACTTTGACCCCCAAAATCTGTTACATATCTACAACCACCAAAAAACACCCATGCTAAATAGTTTCCAAATTTTGTCCTGAGTTTAGAAATACCCAATGTTTACATGTTCTTTGCTTTTTTTGCAAGTTATAGGGCAATAAATACAAGTAGCACTTTGCTATTTCCAAACCACTTTTTTTCAAAATTAGCGCTAGTTACATTGGAACCCTGATATCTGTCTGGAATCCCTGAATATCCCTTGACATGTAGATATTTTTTTTTAGAAGACATCCCAAAGTATTGATCTAGGCCCATTTTGGTATATTTCATGCCACCATTTCACTACAAAATGCGATCAAATAAAAAAAAAATGTTTAGTTTTTCACAAATGTTTTCACAAACTTTAGGTTTCTCATTGAAATTATTTACAAACAACTTGTGCAATTATGGCATACATGGTTGTAAATGTTTCTCTGGGATCCCCTTTGTTCAAAATTAGCAGACATATATGGCTTTGGCATCGCTTTTTGGTATTTAGAAGGCTGCTAAATGCCGCTGCGCACCACACGTGTATTATGCCCAGCAGTGAAGGGGTTAATTAGGGAGCATGTAGGGAGCTTGTAGTTTTAATTTTAGCTTTAGTGTAGTAGACAACCCAAAGTATTGATCTAGGCCCATTTTGGTATATTTCATGCTACCATTTCACCGCCAAATGCGAACAAATAAAAATAAAACGTACAATTTTCCCAATTTTAGGTTTCTCACTAAAATTATTTACAAACCGCTTGTGCAATTATGGCATAAATGGTTGTAAAAGCTTCTCTGGGATCCCCTTTGTTCAGAAATAGCAGACATATATGGCTTTGCTTTTTGGTAATTAGAAGGCAGCTAAATGCTGCTGCGCACCATACGTGTATAATGCCCAGCAGTGAAGGGGTTAATTAGGGAGCTTGCAGGGAGCTTGCAGGGTTAATTTTAGCTTTAGTGTAGGTATCAACCTCCCACATGACACATCACACCCCAGATCCCTCCCAAACAGCTCTCTTCCCTCCCCCACCCCACAATTGTCCCCGCCATCTTAAGTACTGGCAGTAAGTCTGCCAGTACTAAAATAAGAGGTTTTTTTGGTTTTTTTTTTTTTTTTTAAATAATAATTCTGTTCTGTAGTATCCTCCCTTAGCCCCCAACCTCCCTGATCCCCCCCAAACTGCTCTCTAACCCCCCCTCTCTCTGCCTTATTGCGCCATATTGGGTACTGGCAGCTGTCTGCCAGTGCCCAGTTTGAAATCAAATATGTTTTTTTTTTATTTATTTTTTAAAAAATACTATTTTCTGTAGTGTAGCTGCCCTCCCTCAACCCCCAACCCCCCAACCCCTGCCAGATCGCTCAAAAATTTTTAAATGCCCACCCTCACTCCCACCGAGTAAAACCTTGTGCTCCCACCGAGTACCATTATTGTTCCATAGTGTAGGGTTCCCACCCGCGCGCGCCCCCGCTCCCGTGCGCGCTCTCCCGTGCACGCGCGCGCACCCGCACTCGATCCCGCCCCCCTTCCCACCGATGGTCGCCCACCCGCCTCCCTGGGTAAGCTCCCACCCACCAACGAACATGGCCATCAATGGCCGATGCAGAGAGGGCCACAGGGTGGCTCTCTCTGCATCGGACGGCTAAAAAATGTTATAGCAGGATGCCTCAATATCGAGGCATCACTGCTATAACATGAAAGCAGTTGGAAGTGATCAGGATCGCTTCCACTGCTTTCAAAGACCAACGACGTATGGGGTACGTCCTTGGTCGTTAACTGCATTTTTTTGCAGGACGTAACCCATATGTCGTTGGTCGTTAAGGGGTTAATTTGTCTCTCACTCTGGTTAGTGGAAGGTATATTACTAAAGAAGGTCTTGTGTGGCTGCATCCCTTCATAACTAGATGTGCATATATTTGGAATTCAGCATTTGTTTTTCAAACGAATGCAGAATATGGCTGCGGGCAGCGACATTCTGCTATTTTCAGATCAATAAACAGGTAGAAATCTGATTATCCAAGCTATGTGGAACCGGAAGAGATTTGGATTTCGGAATATGATTGTGACTTACTGGGCAGGGGTAAAATGGTAATTTTTTTTATTATGTTAATTTAAAAAATATATATATGAATGAAGAAGTCTGGATTTCAAAATTTGAAATTTGAATTCTGGATTTGGGGATTTGTACCTGTAATGTTAAAGTACAACACACACATCTATGCAAATCCAAATGTCTGTATTCCGAATTTATTCACATGCATATTCATAACACCACCTCTGTCTATAAACTTTTGTATTCAAATAGTTTTTTTTTGTTTTTTTTTCTGTTCAAGAGCAATGAGGATTCTGGGTTGTGTCTTTATTACTAGTTAGCATTGCTATAATTTGACTTAGTTTAGCATGCATTAACATACTTAGGTGTGTTTGATTGCTTATGGTTTATGCTATATTTACTATATTTGTCTGAACCCAGTTACATCTGAAGGATAAATCTTTGAGGTTCTGAAAGCTTATGGAATATTTCATTGATTTAATAACACCTCTTGATTAATAAATGTGATAGTCAATTTAAAGTTATCACAATCTACTAAAATGAATACTATCCTGGGGTCAGTAAATAACATTTTCTTGTTCATACTCAAGCAGAAACAAATTCACTTCACAAGCTGAATGATACATTGAGGTGCTTTAATGGGACAGTCAAGTCAAAATGAAACTTTCAAGATTCATATAGGGCAATTAAAAAACAAAAACAAAAAAAAACCTTTCCATTTTACTTTTAAAATTAACTTTGCTTTGTTTTTTTGTTATTCTCTGTTGAAAGTTAAACATAGATAGGCTCATATGCAAATTTATTTTAAAGGGGCAAAAAAATCACACACACACACACACACACATATATATATATATATATATATATATATATACAATATTTTTGGCCAAGAATATTTACCTATTTTTGCCCACCCTATCCAATACTTACCTGAACAGGAATTAAGCACGCTGCCGTTTATAACCATATTACCTGCCTTCATTCCTAGTTCTCAGTCTGAAAGCACCACTTGGGGGGGAGACAAATGAAATACAGGTGCCCAGTACAGGCACCCGTTGTGGGAAATTGAAAAAATACTACTTGTCAATATATAGAAAAGAAAAAAAAAAACCATTCAAAATAATTAACAATTCTTTACTATTCTTACTGTTACATTTTATGTTTGATTTTAAAGATGTTTATTCTCCCTTTAACTTTTAGATTTTATTTCTTTTAAATAATTAAAAATCAAATGCTAAAAAGCTGGAGAATTCCTTGTTTAACAACAAATTCTACATTTTATAATATATTTAGTAAACAAGGTATGATTTTTATTTGTGCTTTTGTTCACCAGGATTGCAGTATCACAAGAGGACAGAGCATTTTGACGAAAAACCATTTTCATGCAATGAATGTGGGGCCAAGTTTGCTGCCAACTCCACACTTAAGAATCATCAGCGTCTTCACACAGGAGAACGGCCTTTTGTGTGCAAGCACTGCCATATGACTTTTACTCAGGCTGCTGCCCTCTCATACCATACAAAGAAGAAGCACTCTGAAGGTATAACTTGACCTCCATTCAATGCTTATTATTTATAGAACAGTTCAAGAAGCACAGATATACAGTGAACATCTAATGTATGGTATATGAGGTCATTAATTAGAGATTTATCAAAATACCAGTGTGCAATTCACATTTTTATCTTGTAACTATGTCATTTCTTTTTAGGAAAGATGTATGTCTGCCAATATTGCGATGCTGTCTTTGCACAGTCAATTGAACTAACTAGGCACGTGCGGACTCACACAGGAGACAAGCCATATGTCTGTAGAGAATGTGGGAAAGGATTTAGTCAGGCCAATGGTCTGTCAATTCATTTACGAACATTTCATAGTAAGTAATATTATGAGTTCCTAGACTTGTTTTATCATGCCAACAGCTGTTCCCTAAAATGTAAAGGGAGATGATGGTCATTTTTCATTCACAACATATATGAATTGTAAGGGTAACAGGAAGTTCAGCAGTATAAAATATGCTAAACCAATAATAAAAGACCTCTGGTATATGGCATTTTTTCCATTATTAAAAAAAAAGCTTTATAATTAACTGAAAGGGATATGAAACCCAAAAATGTTTTTTTTTTTTATGATTCAGACATAAAATGCAATTTTAAAGTATCTGAAGCACTACGTGGTAGGAAACTGCTGCCATATAGTGCTCCAGACATGAGCAGGCTCCTGAGCTTATGTCCCTGCTTTTCAACAAAAGAAGTAAATTAGAAAGTTGTTAAAAATGGCTTGCTCTATCTGAATCATGAAAGATTTTTTTGGGGGGGGTTTATGTCCCTTTAAAACGTGACCAAAATAGTAGATAAGTGGTCACAAGGTAACAATATTTTTGATAAACTATTTTAAGAAGGTTAGTAAAATGGTTGTAGACTGTATATTATAAAAGATCATTCTGCTACCTTCTACTTGTCACCCTCCTCTTCCTGATAACTGTGGTTCTGCCTTTTTGAAGTTACAGGCAAGGAGGTTTGGTATTTTACTCATGGAGAATGAGGAACTTTGATTTCTAGTACAGAATACTCGCTAATGCAAGAATCCACTTTTGCAAGACTACTGCCTAGGGAAATGCATTTTTACCCCTGCACTGAGTTGAGAAACCTCTTCAAACTGGTTTGAGGGGTTCAACCTACCCCTGGAGCAGTGCTTTTTATGGTTTAGATGTGAAGAAATGTATTTGTTTATATCTGTACATTATTGTTTTATGTACTTAATGTGCCTAATATTTATACCTTTTTTGTTTTTTTATTTTAATATAATTAAAAATGATGTAAAAATATTTTTAATTAATTAGTCCT
>NW_026512949.1:0-57500 GCF_027579735.1 Bombina bombina | reverse complement strand
AAAAAAAAAGCAGCACCTTTTTCAGGTTTTATAATTTTTATTTCTCTGCCAAACTTTTTTTATATTACATTTAGTCTTTATTTTGCTTTTACTGTCTTGATTGTCCCATTTTTTTATATTTGTAATTTTCTTTGGACAGCCTTTTTATTTTTCCCTTTTACACTCTTAGAAACTTATTTGGCATTTTGTTAAACCTTGGCTTGGGATAGGTAGAGACCTCTCAAAAGCCTACCTGCTTTCTATCCCAATATACCCCTTCCCGTTGGCGTAAGTTAGCTTCTTTTGTTTTTGGTATTTGCAATCGTGCAACATACTAAGATCTGTGCAACTTTAGATCTTGGCGTGTTGCACATTTACAAGAAGAAATCTGGCTCAGAAAATGGCCGAACTCTGCTTTCAGCGTCCATATTTGGCATTAATTTCCTACTGAATAGTCTGAAAGCAAAAGCCTAGCTGGCCAGCAGGAGGCGGGAAAGAGCACCCCAGCAAAGCTGTTAAGTATTACTTCCCTTACCCATAGCCCCCAGTCATTCTATTTGCCTTGATCACTGGAAGATGGTGAAGGTGTCTGAAGATATTAATCCTTTAATGGGTACTTTTCCCTGCAAGCAAGGATTTGGGGCTATGCTGTGTCCACGTCAATCTCCTTGGTAGGAGTAATGGTGGCTTTAAGCAGTTAGAAGGTAATGAGGTGGTCCTTGTCTTATTTCTTACGCATATGCTACCACTTTAAAAGAAAACCAGAGTTGGTTACTCTGTTTTTCTTTTTCTACAGGTCCCTGACAGATGTTGGTGTATCAGTCACACCTTAGAAGCTGTTCATGCCCTGAAGCTGGATCCACAAGTATGTGCTTTTGCCTCCTAGGTATTGAGGGCAGCACTTTAGAGGTTAATCCTCTTTGGATCTTTTTTATGGGTCTCACTTTATTTCCTGGGTATAGGAATTTGAGTTTGGGCTGTATTAGGGCATCTAAGTGTATTTTATATTTTTTTTATAATATAAAAATAAAGAACAACTAGAAGAGGAGAATCTTAAGGGGTTCATTTTTAGCCCTAGATTTTGAGGCTGAGTAAGGCTGGATGTTTCCCTGATTTGGTGTGTTTATATTTCGATTTTGTGTGGCAGTTTTTGTTTTTAATTTTGGCGCTTGTTTCGCGCACTTGGAGCCTGTGACGTTGTGGTCACGTGTTTCTCCGCTCTTCCGCTTTGGTTTTCACAGCATCCTGAGCAGCGGAGTGGCGTGCTGCTTGGAGCTGCTGCTAAGGGTATATATTATCCTGTCGACTGGATGTCAGAGGGTTTAACTTGTTTCTTTTCAATCCGGTTGCTAGTGGGAGCTCCTGGTTCCCGTGTGGTGAGTTACCTCAGTCAGTCTGAGGATATAGAGGTAGCGTTTTTACTTCTGATCTCATTCTGCAGTGGGGTATTGTACTTCTATTTTCTAATTTGTTTATTCTGTGAAAATTTTCAAATACTTTTTGCTACTATGGGCACTGAACAAGATGTTGCAGCTACCTTAGTTAAATGTTTACTTTGTTTAGAGGCTCAGATTATGCCTCCTATGCAATTGTGTTCCACATCTTTAGATAAGACTTTACATTTTAAAGATAAAATGTATCCTGAGCTTGTCTCTCAGGATAATGCTGTCCAGGCCGTGCCTCAGTTACCTCCTCAAACGTCCCATTCTATTTCACATGAAGTGCCCTGCGGATTTAGCTTGCAGAGCTCTGTCGTTAAAATCTTGGTCTGCAGATGCTACATCCAAGTCTAAGCTTTTATCTTTGCCTTATAATGGCAAAACCTTGTTTGGTCCAGGTCTGGCTGAGATTATTTCTGACATTACAGTTGGAAAGGGTTCTTTCTTTCCTCAGGATAAGAAGAATAGACCTAAGGGTTCTCAGAGTTCTAATTTTCGTTCCTTTCGTAACTTTAAGGGACAAAAGTCTTCCTCTTCCAAATCGTATCTATCCAAGTCCTCTTGTTGGTCCAGTCAACCTTGAAATAGGGGGAAGCAAACCAAGAAGTCTTCCACTGATTCCAAATCAACATGATGGGGCCGCCCGATCCTGTAATGGATCAGGTGGGGGGAAGGCTTTCTTTTTTTCCGGCAGGCTTGGATACGAGATGTCCTGGATCCTTGGGCCATAGATAATAGTAACAAGCAAACAAACAAACCAGCAGTGCGCTCTTTCCTCCCTCACCGCATAAGGCAGTACTTCCGGTATTCGGCACACAGGAGAGTGGGGATGACGTCAAATCACATGGACCAGTAAAGGAACTGCAGCGCATCCGTCCCATACGCAAAAGAAGTAAGTGATCCAAAGTACAAATTGTAGTCCCAAAACCGGTAAGTATAAAAAGTTCCAATCTTTATTTTCCAGGCATATAAAAACAGCAAACGGTACAGTCCAGCTACAGCACAGCACAAACTGACCAAGATTTAGCACATCAAGAGGGAGAGAAGCTGCGCTCCTCATGCAGCAGACATGTTTCGTGCTTACCAAGCACTTGTTCACTGCTTAAAGGAGCAGCAGCTGCCTTCCACTTAAATAGGCTACAGCTGTGACTAAATTTAAAGATACAAAACACACACTTACATTTAGAGATTTAAAATAGTTGTCTCCCTCATACAATGTGTATAACTTTTATAAATATATAAACATCTAACTAAATAGTGTAGGATAACAGTAGTAATGATAGGCATATATAATTCTTTAAATAATAATTACACTGTGATTACAAAATATTCTAATATTAAGAGAAAGATTTGGTTCATGAAATAGCAGAACTCATTAATCTTAACTAATCTCCTTATTTAATCCAAACAGATAATAGTATATAACTCAATTTGCAAAATGCCCATCAATGCTCTATAATTAGGTTTAATCATGTATATACAGATCCCTATATGCAAAGATCTATATCCCTCCTTAGGTTTAGACCATGGGGCATAGACGTATTTAAAGTGAATCTCCAATAAACCTCTCTTAGATTAAGTTTATTTTGTCTATTGCCCCCTCTTCTCCATCGTGGAATATGGTCAATACCTTGCAAGGACAAAAGTGACGCATCAGAATTGTGAAATGTTTTAAAATGTCAGAGTCTGGATCCTCTATAGAATGCACATGTTCAAGGAAACGCTCTTTTAGGGGTCTTTTAGACCTCCCCACGTACTGTTTGGAACACCCACCACATGTTAAAAGATAAATGGTGTGTGTGTGTAGTAACACATGTTATGTAAAACTTGATGTGATGTGTTTTTCCAGTATTAGTAGAGGTAAAAAATTCACCTTCATTCACAGATTCACAAGTTTTACATATTCTGTGTCTACATTTAAAAAAGCCTTTTCTTTGTTTAAGCCAACAGTTCTGTTTTACTCTAGGTAGATCAGAAGGGGACACATAATTGCCCAAAGTTTTTCCTTTTTTGGAGATAAATTGGCAACCTTCACTGACTATCCCTTTAAGGATTGGGTCAGTATGTAAAATCGGTAGGGATTCCCTTATTATTTCACAAATTTTGTTGTAATAAACTTAGGTTTGCCTATCTCCAAATGATCTTTATTTTTGTTTTTATACTGCAATAGTTTGGCCCTCGGTATGATATCTACCTCTTTTCGTGCTTTATCTAGGGTAGTTTCATTATACCCTCTTTCTTTTAGTCTCTGAGTAATTATATCAGCTTGCCTCTTGTAATTACTTTCATTTGTACAGTTTCTCTTGGCCCTAATATATTGACCTTTAGGGATTCCTTGTAAAGTATGCCTAGGATGACAGGAGTTAAAATCAAGGATAGTGTTGCCTGCTGTTACCTTCCTGTATAGATCAGTTTCTATCACTCCTTTATCAGTATTACCAATGATGGTTATATCCAAAAAATTAATTCTATCTTTACTATGTTCACCCACCAATTTGATGTTATGGTCATTGTCATTAAGATATGTACAAAAAACATCCACTGTGCTATCCGCACAGTCCAAAATGAATATCAGGTCATCAATATATCTGGCAAAAAACACTATATTATGCCGATAGGGGTTCCTATCTCCAAAGACGTGGAAAAGCTCCCACCATCCCATAAAGAGATTGGCGTAGCAGGGGGCAAACTTAGCCCCCATAGCAGTTCCACGTCTCTGGAGATAGAAACCCCCATCGAACATAAAAAAAGTTGTGAGACAATAGATATTCAATGGAATTTAACAGAAACTGTTTAGTTGCAGGATTAAAGTTACTTTTGTTGTTTAAAAAGTAATCTATTGCTTGTAAACCTTTAACATGTGTGATTGAGGTGTATAGGGATGCCACATCCACCACCAGGAATCTATAGTTAGATTTCCATTCCACAGTCTCAAGTTTTAAAATTAAAGAGGTAGTATCCTGTATGAAACTAGGAAGTGCCTTGACAATTGGTTGAAGAAAGCTATCAATCAGATCTGAAAGGGGTTCGTTTAAAGAGTTAATGCCGGCTATTATAGGACGTCCAGGGGGATTAACAATGTCCTTATGAATCTTGGGAAGGTAGTGATAAATAGGGATGACTGAATGTTCAGGGACTAAACTGTCTTTAGTGGCCTCAGTAATAATGTTATTGTGCCTAGCATATGAAACTAGCTCAACCAATTCTTTTTTGAAATTTACAGTGGGGTTGTCTTTCAGTTTTATATACACTTCCCTATCCTGTAGCTGGCTATTGGCCTCCTTTATGTAGTTAACCTTGTCTAGGACCACTACATTTCCTCCCTTATCGGAGGGCCTTATGGTGATGGAATCATTCTGATTTAGTTTGTCTAAGGCAGCTCTTTCTTTGAAGGACAGGTTCATTTTACTGTGTTTAGGTGTACTATTTAATGCCCTTAGTTTGTCCTCAACCACTTTCTGAAAAACTTCCACTGCATTAGATCTAGAATGTACAGGGTAAAACTCACTTTTTTTCTTGAATTTACTTAAGTTAACATTTTTTTCAGTTATCAAACCTTCAGTATCCACTATATCTTCATCCAAAAGTTCCTGTAAATCAGTGACACAACAAATATCAGAAAATGTCAAGTTATCTTGATTGACATTTCCCTCTGGTAAAGTACTCACTAAGTTAATGGTTTCATCCTGTGCCCTCTCAGCATTACCAAAATGTTTGCGCAACATTAATTTGCGCACAAATTTGTTAATATCCACAATGGTGTTAAACAAATTAAAATGCTGAGAGGGTACAAAATTTAAACCTTTGGACAATACTTTTATTTCTATTGCAGTAAGTTGTATACTGGACAAATTCAAAACATTATTGTCTCCTAAGCATATTTCTTTTGCCGATTCCCTGCTCTCGTTTGATAGGGATTCTGTTGTTTCTTTAGGGTCTCTTCTGCCTTCCCCTCTCCCACCTTGTCCACAGTCAGTTTTTTTGCCTTTCCCCCTTTTGCCTCTATGTATGTTTTCTTTTTTACTGCTGGCAAAGTCTCTCGCTGTTCGTTTTTTGAGACACTGGTGGATGGCATTTCTTGTGGAATTTGTAAAACAGTGGGGATGGTCTCCTCAACATAATTCTCACCATCAGAGGACTCTATTTCATACTCGGTGTCATTGTCAGAAAAGCTGACCTGCTTTTTAGATTTATTCCTTTTATTTTTATACCACCTCCTTCTCTTTTTGGGATCCCCACCTTCATTGGAGTCCCATCTATAAACAGAATGATGGTCATAGTCATGTTTGTCCCTAAGAATTTTCCTGGACTTATATTCCCAAAGCTCCTGGCGAAAAGTCTGCATGTTTTTTTCAAATTGTTTGAAATCAGGATCTTTTTGAATTGTTTTTAATTTTTCTTGTATATCTTTAATTTCAACCAAGAGATCCACTCTTTGTTTCTGTTTATATTTTATAAGCAGATCTATTAAAGCAAATGAGCATGTATCCAATATAATGTTCCATTTTATCATGAAATTATTATCAATCACTCTGAAGGAGGGGAACTTTCTGATACGTAGTCCTCTAGGGATATGTTTATTTTTGTATATAAGGAAAGTCTTAATGTCCAACTCCAATTTTAAGTCTTTTTTCCTCAAAGCGTCAATTTCATAAAACAAGGTGTCAATGGTATATACCACCTCATCCTCAATATCATATTGTGTGACAGTCTCTTCAAAATTGGTTAGTACATAAGACTCCTCCTCACTGTTATCCATATTAGTATAGAGTTTAGCGTGTATACAAATTTCAGTTAATCATTCCGGTCAGTGTTTAAATGTGCTGTACAGTTTACATGTAATATGCTGCTGTGCTCAATAGGAATGGATTAGAACAAAACTCACCATCTCATCTTCAGCCGATGCATCCACGGTATGTACTATAGCCTTTCTTTGTGAGGGTTCCTTTTTCAGAGAGGCAGCAACTGCTATCAGGACGGAGAAGTAGAGACAAGCAAACAAACAAACCAGCAGTGCGCTCTTTCCTCCCTCACCGCATAAGGCAGTACTTCCGGTATTCGGCACACAGGAGAGTGGGGATGACGTCAAATCACATGGACCAGTAAAGGAACTGCAGCGCATCCGTCCCATACGCAAAAGAAGTAAGTGATCCAAAGTACAAATTGTAGTCCCAAAACCGGTAAGTATAAAAGGTTGCCAATTTATCTCCAAAAAAGGAAAAACTTTGGGCAATTATGTGTCCCCTTCTGATCTACCCAGAGTAAAACAGAACTGTTGGCTTAAACAAAGAAAAGGCTTTTTTAAATGTAGACACAGAATATGTAAAACTTGTGAATCTGTGAATGAAGGTGAATTTTTTACCTCTACTAATACTGGAAAAACACATCACATCAAGTTTTACATAACATGTGTTACTACACACACCATTTATCTTTTAACATGTAGTGGGTGTTCCAAACAGTACGTGGGGAGGTCTAAAAGACCGCTAAAAGAGCGTTTCCTTGAACATGTGCGTTCTATAGAGGATCCAGACTCTGAGACCCCGATTGCAAGACATTTTAAAACATTTCACAATTCTGATGCGTCACTTTTGTCCTTGCAAGGTATTGACCATATTCCACGATGGAGAAGAGGGGGCAATAGACAAAATAAACTTAATCTAAGAGAGGTTTATTGGATATTCACTTTAAATACGTCTATGCCCCATGGTCTAAACCTAAGGAGGGATATAGATCTTTGCATATAGGGATCTGTATATACATGATTAAACCTAATTATAGAGCATTGATGGGCATTTTGCAAATTGAGTTATATACTATTACCTGTTTGGATTAAATAAGGACATTAGTTAAGATTAATGAGTTCTGCTATTTCATGAACCAAATCTTTCTCTTAATATTAGAATATTTTGTAATCACAGTGTAATTATTATTTAAAGAATTATATATGCCTATCATTACTACTGTTATCCTACACTATTTAGTTAGATGTTTATATATTTATATAAGTTATACACATTGTATGAAGGAGACAACTATTTTAAATCTCTAAATGTAAGTGTGTGTTATGTATCTTTAAATTTAGTCACAGCTGTAGCCTATTTAAGTGGAAGGCAGCTGATGCTCCTTTAAGCAGTGAACAAGTGCTTGGTAAGCACGAAACAAGTCTGCTGCATGAGGAGCGCAGCTTCTCTCCCTCTTGATGTGTTAAATCTTGGTCAGTTTGTGCTGTGCTGTAGCTGGACTGTACCGTTTGCTGTTTTTATATGCCTGGAAAATAAAGATTGGAACTTTTTATACTTACCGGTTTTGGGACTACAATTTGTACTTTGGATCACTTACTTCTTTTGCGTATGGGACGGATGCGCTGCAGTTCCTTTACTGGTCCATGTGATTTGACGTCATCCCCACTCTCCTGTGTGCCGAATACCGGAAGTACTGCCTTATGCGGTGAGGGAGGAAAGAGCGCACTGCTGGTTTGTTTGTTTGCTTGTTACTATTATCTATGGCCCAAGGATCCAGGACATCTCGTATCCAAGCCTGCCGGAAAAAAAGAAAGCCTTCCCCCCACCTGATCCATTACATGATCGGGGCGGCCCCATCATGTTGATTTGGAATCAGTGGAAGACTTCTTCGTTTGCTTCCCCCTATTTCAAGGTTGACTGGACCAACAAGAGGATTTGAATAGATACGATTTGGAAGAGGAAGACTTTTGTCCCTTAAAGTTACGAAAGGAACGAAAATTAGAACTCTGAGAACCCTTAGGTCTATTCTTCTTATCCTGAGGAAAGAAAGAACCCTTTCCAACTGTAATGTCAGAAATAATCTCAGCCAGACCTGGACCAAACAAGGTTTTGCCATTATAAGGCAAAGATAAAAGCTTAGACTTGGATGTAGCATCTGCAGACCAAGATTTTAACGACAGAGCTCTGCAAGCTAAAACCGCAGGGCACTTCATGTGAAATAGAATGGGACGTTTGAGGAGGTAACTGAGGCACGGCCTGGACAGCATTATCCTGAGAGACAAGCTCAGGATACATTT
This sequence comes from Bombina bombina, assembly GCF_027579735.1. Taxonomy (NCBI): domain Eukaryota; kingdom Metazoa; phylum Chordata; class Amphibia; order Anura; family Bombinatoridae; genus Bombina; species Bombina bombina. The sequence goes on along the minus strand of NW_026512949.1, from coordinate 49,040 downwards.
TATCTTTAAAAATAGACAATTATTTTAAATCTCTAAATGTAAGTGTGTGTTATGTATCTTTAAATTTAGTCACAGCTGTAGCCTATTTAAGTGGAAGGCAGCTGCTGCTCCTTTAAGCAGTGAACAAGTGCTTGGTAAGCACGAAACATGTCTGCTGCATGCGGAGCGCAGCTTCTCTCCCTCTTGATGTGTTAAATCTTGGTCAGTTTGTGCTGTACTGTAGCTGGACTGTACCGTTTGCTGTTTTTATATGCCTGGAAAATAAAGATTGGAACTTTTTATACTTACCGGTTTTGGGACTACATACTTTGGATCACATAGATAATAGTATCCCACGGTTACAGAATAGGATTCAAATCTTGTACTCCCAGGGGCAGGTTCCCCCTGTCAAGGTTATCTGCGAACCAAATAAAGAGAGGCGCCTTCTTAAATTGCGTAAAGGACCTATCATCCATAGGAGGAACAGAGTCTAGGATTCTATTCAAATCTTTTTGTAGTTCCCAAAAAAGAGGGCACTTTCCATCCCATTTTGGACCTAAAGTGTTTAAACCAATTTCTCAGGGTTCCATCCTTAAAAATGGAAACCATCCGATCCATTCTTCCTTTGGTTCAAGAGAGTCAATTCATGACGACTATAGATCTGAAGGATGCATATCTTCATGTTCCCATTTACAGGGATCATTACCAGTATTTGAGGTTTGCCTTCCTAAACAAACATTTCCAGTTTGTTGCCCTTCCATTTGGCCTTGTTCTGGCTCCCAGAATTGTCACAAAGGTTCTGGGGGCTCTTTTGGCAGTGGTCAGGTCTCAGGGCATTGCTGTGGTTCCATCTTTCTTTTGTTAAGTGTAGTCAGTCCATGGGTCATCCATTACTTATGGGATTATATCTCTTCCCTAACAGGAAGCTGCAAGAGGATCACCCAAGCAGAGCTGCTATATAGCTCCTCCCCTCACATGTCATATCCAGTCATTCTCTTGCAACCTAACTAAAGATAGGTCGTTGTGAGAGGGCTGTGGTGTTTTAAACTTAGTTTTATTTCTTCAATCAAAAGTTTGTTATTTTAAACGGCACCGGAGTGTGCTGTTTGTTCTCAGGCAGCATTAGAAGAAGAATCTGCCTGCGTTTTCTATGATCTTAGCGGACGTAACTAAGATCCACTGGCTGTTCTCATACATTCTGAGGAGTGAGGTAACTTCAGAACAGGGGAATAGCATGCAGGGCCCCCCTGCAAAGGAGGTATGTGCAGTAAATTATTTTTCTATGGAATGGAATTGACTGAGAAAATACTGCTAATACCGATATAACGTAAGTTCAGCCTTAAATGCAGTGGTAGCGACTGGTATCAGGCTGATGAGTGTGTGTGTGTACACTGAAGTATTTTTCTAAGGAATGGAATTTTACTCAGAAAATACTGTTAATACTGAAGTAATGTATGAGCCTTCACTGCAGTAAAAGCGACTGGTAGCAGGCTTATTAATAACACTTCATAACTTTAAAATACATATTCAAAACGTTTACTAGCATGTTAATCGTTTTTGAGGTACTTGGTGATAAAACTTATTGGGCATGATTTTTACCACATGGCTATCGTTTTTTCTGCATAGAAACAGTTTACTGAGCTTCCCCACTGTTGTAATAGGAGTGGGAGGGGCCTATTTTAGTGCTTTTTTGCGCAGTAAAAATTCAGTCACAGTCTTCCTATTTCATACTCCATGATCCAGGACGTCTCTACAGAGCTCAGGGGTCTTCAAAGTTCGTTTTGAGGGAGGTAATCAGTCACAGCAGACCTGTGACAGTGTGTTTGACTGTGATAAAAATGTTAATTATTACAATTGTTATCCGTTTTTGGGTATTAAGGGGTTAATCATCCTTTTGCTGGTGGGTGCAATCCTCTGCTAACTTTATACACTTACTGTAAAAATTTGGTTGCTATAACTAATTTGGTTCATTGTTATTTCAACTGTGACAGCTTTTTGTGCTTCTTAAAGGCGCAGTAGCGTTTTTTATATTGCTTGTAAATTTATTTGAAAGTATTTTCCAAGCTTGCTAGTCTCATTGCTAGTCTGGTTAAACATGTCTGACACAGATGAATCTGTTTGTTCACTATGTTTAAAGGCCAATGTGGAGCCCAATAGAAATTTGTGTACTCAATGTATTGATGTCACTTTAAATAAAAGTCAAACTTTGCATGTAAAGAGATTATCACCAGACAACGAGGGGGAAGTTATGCCGACTAACTCTCCTCACGTGTCAGTACCTTCGCCTCCCGAATTAAGAGGTAAGCGCGATCACTCTGGGGTAAGAACAGAGCGCGCTGATAATGAGAGAGCCATGTCCGATACTGCGTCACAATTTGCAGACCATGAGGACGGAGAGCTTCATTCTGTGGGTGACGGATCTGATCCAGGCAGACTGGATTCAGAGATTTCTAATTTTAAATTTAAGCTTGAGAACCTCCGCGTATTGCTAGGGGAGGTATTAGCGGCTCTGAATGATTGTAACACGGTTGCAATTCCAGAGAAATTATGTAGGCTAGATAAATACTTTGCGGTACCGGTGTGTACTGACGTGTTTCCTATACCTAAGAGGCTTACAGAAATTATTAACAAGGAGTGGGATAGACCCGATGTGCCTTTTTCACCCCCTCCTATATTTAGGAAAATGTTTCCAATAGACGCCACCACACGGGACTTATGGCAGACGGTCCCTAAGGTGGAGGGAGCAGTTTCTACTTTGGCTAAGCGTACCACTATCCCGGTGGAGGATAGCTGTGCTTTTTCAGATCCAATGGATAAAAAATTAGGTTACCTTAAGAAAATGTTTGTTCAACAAGGTTTTATCTTACAGCCCCTTGCATGCATTGCGCCTGTCACTGCTGCGGCGGCATTCTGGTTTGAGTCTCTGGAAGAGGCCATTCGCACAGCTCCATTGGATGAAATTATGAACAAGCTTAAAGCTCTTAAGCTAGCTAACTCATTTGTTTCTGATGCCGTCGTACATTTAACCAAACTTACGGCTAAGAACTCCGGATTCGCCATCCAAGCGCGCAGAGCGCTGTGGCTTAAATCCTGGTCAGCTGATGTGACTTCTAAATCTAAATTGCTTAATATTCCTTTCAAGGGGCAGACCTTATTCGGGCCCGGTTTGAAAGAAATTATCGCTGACATTACTGTAGGTAAGGGCCATGCTCTGCCTCAAGACAGGGCCAAATCAAAGGCTAAACAGTAATTTTCGTGCCTTTCGTAACCTCAAGGCAGGAGCAGCATCAACTTCCTCCGCTCCAAAACAGGAAGGAGCTGTTGCTCGCTACAGACAGGGCTGGAAAGCTAACCAGTCCTGGAACAAGGGCAAGCAGGCCAGAAAACCTGCTGCTGCCCCTAAGACAGCATGAAGTGAGGGCCCCCTATCCGGAAACGGATCTAGTGGGGGGCAGACTTTCTCTCTTTGCCTAGGCTTGGGCAAGAGATGTCCAGGATCCCTGGGCGTTGGAGATCATATCTCAGGGATATCTTCTGGACTTCAAAGCTTCTCCTCCACAAGGGAGATTTCATCTTTCAAGGTTATCAGCAAACCAAGTAAAGAAAGAGGCGTTCCTACGCTGCGTACAAGACCTCTTACTAATGGGGGTGATCCACCCAGTTCCGCGAACGGAACACGGGCAAGGATTCTATTCAAATCTATTTGTGGTTCCCAAGAAAGAGGGAACCTTCAGACCAATCTTGGACTTAAAGATCCTAAACAAATTCCTAAGAGTTCCATCATTCAAAATGGAAACTATTCGAACCATCCTACCCATGATCCAAGAGGGTCAGTACATGACCACAGTGGACTTAAAGGATGCCTACCTTCACATACCGATTCACAAGGATCATTACCGGTATCTAAGATTTGCCTTCTTAGACAGGCATTACCAGTTTGTAGCTCTTCCCTTCGGGTTAGCTACGGCCCCAAGAATCTTTACAAAGGTTCTGGGCTCACTTCTGGCGGTACTAAGACCGCGAGGCATAGCGGTAGCTCCGTACCTAGACGACATTCTGATACAAGCGTCAAGTTTCCAAACTGCCAAGTCTCATACAGAGATAGTTCTGGCATTTCTAAGGTCGCATGGGTGGAAGGTGAACGTGGAAAAGAGTTCTCTATTGCCACTTACAAGGGTTCCTTTCCTAGGGACTCTTATAGATTCTGTGGAGATGAAGATTTACCTGACGGAGGCCAGGTTATCAAAACTCCTAAATGCTTGCCGTGCCCTTCATTCCATTCCACACCCGTCAGTGGCTCAGTGCATGGAGGTAATCGGCTTAATGGTAGCGGCAATGGACATAGTACCATTTGCGCGCCTGCATCTCAGACCGCTGCAATTGTGCATGCTAAGTCAGTGGAATGGGGATTACTCAGATTTGTCCCCTCTGCTAAATCTGGATCAAGAGACCAGAGATTCTCTTCTATGGTGGCTTTCTCGGCCACATCTGTCCAAGGGGATGTCCTTTCGCAGGCCAGATTGGACGATTGTAACTACAGACGCCAGCCTTCTAGGCTGGGGCGCAGTCTGGAATTCCCTAAAGCTCAGGGATCATGGACTCAGGAGGAAAAACTCCTCCCAATAAACATTCTGGAATTAAGAGCAATATTCAATGCTCTTCTAGCTTGGCCTCAGTTAGCAACTCTGAGGTTCATCAGATTTCAGTCGGACAACATCACGACTGTGGCCTACATCAACCATCAAGAGGGAACCAAGAGTTCCCTAGCGATGTTGGAAGTCTGAAAGATAATTTGCTGGGCAGAGTCTCACTCTTGCCACCTGTCAGCGATCCACATCCCAGGCGTGGAGAACTGGGAGGCGGATTTTCTAAGTCGCCAGACTTTTCATCCGGGGGAGTGGGAACTTCATCCGGAGGTCTTCGCCCAACTGATTCATCGTTGGGGCCAACCGGATCTGGATCTCATGGCGTCGCGCCAGAACGCCAAGCTTCCATGTTACGGATCCAGGTCCAGGGACCCGGGAGCGGTGCTGATAGATGCTCTGACAGCACGTTGGGTCTTCAACATGGCTTATGTGTTTCCACCATTTCCGATGCTTCCTCGTTTGATTGCCAGGATCAAACAGGAGAGAGCATCGGTGATTCTGATAGCGCCTGCGTGGCCACGCAGGACCTGGTATGCAGATCTAGTGGACATGTCGTCCTGTCAACCATGGTCTCTACCTCTGAGGCAGGACCTTCTAATTCAGGGTCCTTTCAACCATCCGAACCTAATTTCTCTGAGGCTGACTGCATGGAGATTGAACGCTTGATTCTATCAAAGCGTGGCTTCTCGGAGTCGGTTATTGATACCTTAATACAGGCTAGGAAACCTGTTACCAGAAAAATTTACCATAAAATATGGCGTAAATATTTATATTGGTGCGAATCCAAGAGTTACTCATGGAGTAAGGTTAGGATTCCTAGGATATTGTCTTTTCTACAAGAGGGTTTAGAAAAGGGTTTATCTGCTAGTTCGTTAAAGGGACAGATTTCGGCTCTGTCTATCCTTCTACACAAACGTCTGGCAGAAGTTCCAGACGTTCAGGCTTTTTGTCAAGCTTTGGCTAGAATTAAGCCTGTGTTTAAGACTGTTGCTCCGCCGTGGAGCTTAAACTTAGTTCTTAACGTTCTGCAAGGCGTTCCGTTTGAACCCCTTCATTCCGTGGATATCAAGCTGTTATCTTGGAAAGTTCTGTTTTTGATGGCTATTTCCTCGGCTCGAAGAGTCTCTGAGTTATCTGCCTTAGATTGTGATTCTCCTTATCTGATTTTTCATTCAGCCAAGGTAGTTCTGCGTACTAAACCTGGGTTCTTACCTAAGGTAGTCTCTAACAGGAATATCAATCAAGAGATTGTTGTTCCATCATTGTGTCCTAACCCTTCTTCAAAGAAGGAACGACTTTTGCATAATCTGGACGTAGTCCGTGCCCTAAAGTTTTATTTGCAGGCAACTAAAGATTTTCGTCAAACTTCTTCCCTGTTTGTCGTTTACTCTGGACAGAGGAGAGGTCAAAAGGCTTCGGCTACCTCTCTCTCTTTTTGGCTTTGTAGCATAATACGTTTAGCCTATGAGACTGCTGGACAGCAGCCTCCTGAAAGGATTACAGCTCATTCTACTAGAGCTGTGGCTTCCACCTGGGCCTTTAAGAATGAGGCCTCTGTTGAACAGATTTGCAAGGCTGCAACTTGGTCTTCACTTCACACCTTTTCAAAATTTTACAAATTTGACACTTTTGCTTCTTCGGAGGCTGTTTTTGGGAGAAAGGTTCTACAGGCAGTGGTTCCTTCCGTGTAAGGTTCCTGCCTTGCCCCTCCCGTCATCCGTGTACTTTTAGCTTTGGTATTGGTATCCCATAAGTTATGGATGACCCGTGGACTGACTACACTTAACAAGAGAAAATATAATTTATGCTTACCTGATAAATTTATTTCTCTTGTAGTGTAGTCAGTCCACGGCCCGCCCTGTTTTTTACGGCAGGTCTAAATTTTAATTAAACTCCAGTCACCACTGCACCCTATGGTTTCTCCTTTCTCGTCTGGTTTCGGTCGAATGACTGGATATGACATGTGAGGGGAGGAGCTATATAGCAGCTCTGCTTGGGTGATCCTCTTGCAACTTCCTGTTAGGGAAGAGATATAATCCCATAAGTAATGGATGACCCGTGGACTGACTACACTACAAGAGAAATGAATTTATCAGGTAAGCATAAATTATATTTTTTATCTAGCTAAATCTCATACAGAGATGTTATCTATTCTACGTTCCCATGGGTGAAAAGTGAATCTGGGGAAGAGTTCCCTTGTTCCAGATACAAGGATATGTTTCTTGGGAACAATTATAGATTCTCTGTCAACGAAGGTTTTTCTGATGGATGTCAGAAAATCAAAACTTCTTGCTTCATGCCTTTCTCTCCAGTCTGTGATCCATCCATAAGAAGCTCAATACATGGAGGTGATTGGTCTGATGGTAGCTTCTATCGACATCATTCCTTATGCTCGGTTTCATCTGAGACCGTTGCATGCTCAGACAATGGAATGGAGACCATTCAAATCTTTTGCAGAGGATAGTTCTGGATCCACTAACAAGAGACTCTCTCTTGTGGTAGATGTCTCAGGATCGTCTGTCTCGGGGGAACGTGTTTCCAGAGACCTTCCTGGGTGATTGGGTCCACGGATGCCAGTCTTTTAGGCTGGGGAGAAGTTTGGGGATCATTAAGGGTGCAGGGTCTGTTGACTCAGGAAGAGTCTTCTCTTCCTATAAACATTTTGGAGTTGAGAGCAATCTTCAATGCTTTTGACAGTTTGGCCTCAACTAGCCTTGCTCCGGTTTATCAGATTTCAGTCGGACAATATCACTTCAGTGGCCTACATCAATCACCAGGGAGGAACTCAGAGTTCCTTAGCAATGAAGGCAGTGACTCACATTCTTCAGTGGGCGGAATCTCTAGATTGTCATCTCTCTGCCATCTACATCCCAGGGGTAGACAACTGGGAAACTGATTTTCTGAGCAGGCAGGCTTTTCATCTAGAAGAGTGGGCTCTCCATCCAGAGGTTTTCACAATTATAACCTTCAGGTGGGGGGTTCCAGAGTTGGATCTGATGGCTTCACACCAAAACGTCAAACTTCCAAGGTACGGTTCAAGGTCAAGGGATCCTCGAGCCATTTTGATAGACACTCTGGTGGTTCCTTGGATCTTCAATCTAGCATACCTATTTGCTCCATTTGCTCTTCTTCCACAAGTCATCGCTCGTGTCAAACAGGAGAGAGCATCTGTGATCCTAATAGCTCCTGCATGGCCTCGCAGGATCTGGTTCGCAGATCTGATAAGGATGTCATCTCTTCCACCGTGGAGGTTGCCACTGAGGAAGGACCTTCTAATTCAGGGCCCTTTCCTTCATCCAAATCTAGATTCTCTGAAGCTGACTGCTTGGAGATTGAATGCCTAGTTTTGGCTAGACGTGGTTTTTCTGAGAAAGTCATAAATACTATGCTTCAGGCTCGTAAACCTGTTACTCGTAAGATTTACTATAAGGTCTGAGTTCCATTTCCTCCTTGCAATATTCTGTCGGTTAGAGGGGTAGACAAGGTGTTATAAGCCGGCAGTGAAAGGCCTTTTCTCAGTGAGAAATATCACAGGTGAAATGTGGACAGGTAAGCACCTTTACTTTACAATTTTTCACCACTTATTTGAACAGTGCCTTATGTTTATGGTTACTGCTTACCTCTTGAGGGTTAATCAGTTTTACATTGTGCTTTTCCTTCCCTCCAGGGTTAACTATTTGAAAAAAATAGGCGGTATAAACACTGTCCATCTCTGACACTTAAACAGTTTCCTTACTGGTAGTAATGGAGCAAATTTGTGCATCTCATGCCTGTGTACTCTTAACTGATAATCTAGAAGGGAGATCCTCTGTCACTTTTCCAGTTTGTGTTTACTTTGTATGGATCCTCAGGTGTGTCCCCTTTGGCATTTAGCTCACCAGGGACTTCCCTTAGCGACAGACACTCTGTTACCCATTGATGATAGGGGTTTCTCTGACTCTGAGGACTTATTCCGATGATCGGTACTGAGTCTCAGGACCCTTCCATAAGGCAGGGAGAGTCCACAACTTCATTCCTTACTGTTGGGAAAATACAACATCTGGCCACCAGGAGGAGGCAAAGACACCCCAGCCAAAGACTTTAATATCCCTCCCACTTCCCCTATCACCCAGTCATTCTTTGCCTTTTATCACTATAGGAAGGCTCAGTTTGAACCTATGCATACTGTTAACATTAAATTGTTATCTTGGTCGGTTCTTTCTTTGCTGACTATTGCTTCTGCGTGTAGAATTTCTGAGTTCTAAATACTATGCTTCAGGCTCGTAAACCTGTTACTCGTAAGATTTACTATAAGGTTCTGAGTCTCAGGACCCTTTCCTTCCATAAGGCAGGGAGAGTCCACAACTTCATTCCTTATTGTTGGGAAAATACAACACCTGGCCACCAGGAGGAGGCAAAGACACCCCAGCCAAAGACTTTAATAAAGCATGTGCAAGAATTCACAGAATATACGTATATACATTTGTGATTGGCTGATGGCTGTCACAAGATACAGAAGAAGTGGAAATAGATTTAACTGAAATAGTCAAAAAAATAATCTACTAATTTTAAATTCAGACTAAGTGCCATTGCATTGTCTTTTTATCATGCATTTGTTGATTATGCAAATCTATTGTAATTACTGGTATTTTAAGTCACTCGATCAGAAACATCTCTCAACCTCTGCTCTCTTCCATTTTCTCTGCTCTCTTCCATTTTCTCTGCCTTCCTGCCCTGATTAATCTGTTTCTACAGCTCCACTCTTACGTTGGTCCTTGACAATTTGGTCCCTCCTACCATAGATCAGAAGTCACACACTCATCATCAGCCCTTGCATACTCCTCTGATGCGTTACCTACGCAGATGTCCCTGCCGAACGACAAAATCTCTGTGTTCCGCTGACTTCACTACAAGTTCACCTTGAATGCCTATTATTCTGCCCTTAACCTCTCTCTAAGCATGATTACTTCTCTACTCTTACCTCTACTCTTTCTTCAAACTCAAAACCTCTGTTCTCCTCTTTCAATAGCCTTCTCCATCCACTCACAACTCCTATTACCATTTCTCTCTCAGCTCAGGATGCAGCGTCACAGCCTCCCTCTTCCCCCACGGAGGTTACAACAAATAAATTACACAGATAATAGTGCCTGCAGAAAACGGCTTTTCTTAAAACATAAAACTTGTGGGCAGTTTGAAGTTTTAACTGTGGGGGGAGTTAGATACACAAATACACAGTACTTAATAATCATTTTATTTAAGTTAAGATGCATATGATGTGTATTATACATACATGGCTAAATCTAATACATTTAACCTCTAATAAATATGTTTCTTCAGTCACAGCAGCTCACACAGATGTGATCCTCTAAGTATACTGTATGTAATATAGCCGTGTGTGTCACTTGACTACATCATGAGCATGTGACTTCTGTGCCCCTGCCAGCAGTGTGCGTTGCAATATGGCAGCTTACATAGGACAATCCAGCAGTGGATCAGTTTTGTACTTTAAAACAATATCCTTCAACAGTTTGGGGTAAGAGGAGCATATAAAATAGTCAGCAGTGATTATTTTATTTTTATTAATAAGAAAAAGTAGGTTTTAGGGATTTTCATCAGGTGTTAAATGTCCCTTTAAGGTATCTACAGATATTTATTAATCATGAAATTGTGGTTCCTTCTTTTTGTCCAGCTCCTAGGAATTCTAAGGAGGGTCATCTTCACAGTTAGGACGTCGTGAGAGCTCTTAAATATTATGTGGAAGCCACAAACGTTTTCAGACTTTGTTCTTTTTTTTTTTTCTTCTTTTTTTTTTTGAGACTTGCAAGGGTCAGAAAGCTACAGCTCTGACTTTAGCTTAAAGCCTTAATTCACAAGGATTGGATGCGGGGAAACTCCCCCTTGAATGAGTTACTGCTCATTCTACAAGTCCAGTTGCTATTTCTTGGGCCTTTTATAATTAGGCTTCAGATTTGCAAGGCAGATACTTGGACTTCTTTGCACACTTTTTTTTTTTTTAAGTTTATCATTTTGCTTCTTCTGAGGCTGCTTTTGGGCGTTCTTTAGGCTGTAGTGCCTGGTCAGTAACGTCCTGCCTTCACGGTTTGTCCGCCCTTATTTCATTGTGGTCTCATGGACTTAACTGCTTGGGTATAGATTCTCACACATGACGACTTGTATACTGTCTCACCATCTGATGAAATAAAAAATAATTTATGCTTGCAGAAGCCATAACCATAAATTTATTTTGTTCATGAAAGTGAGAGTACATTGTTATTATTATCGGTTATTTGTAGAAGGCCAGCAGATTCCGCAGCACATGAGCCCCGACCTTTCTTTTTGTTCAGGTAGTGGCAGTTGACCTTTTTTGCCCCACTTTATCTTTACTTCCTTTCTTTTTTCCCCTATGTACTTGGCTACATGTATAACTCAGGGTCATGGGGAGTGGGAGGGATTAAAATGTCTGACGTTAGGGTGTCTTTTGCCTCCTCTCAGTGGTCAGGATGTGGATTCCCACATATGACTTGTGGACTCATGATCATGAAAGAAATTAATTTATCCGGTAGACATACATTTTTGTTTCTGTTAGCCATGCATACATTCTCCATGTCTCTCTATCAATTATTCCTACCCTCCTATATTCAACAAATCCAATAGCATGAAAGAAAATGACTAGGTCCTTCCCCACCAAGAGAGAAAATGACTACGCTCAAAAAACTATTACAAAACAGTATTTTAACTTTTTGTTTATTTCTTTCAAAGTTTAACATTAGTATATTGTTTAGGAAAAAATTAATTTGCATGAAATCTAAAAGCTACATTGTGTTTTCCCTATATTACTAGTTTGCATGTAACCTGTGTCTGTGATATGGCCCTTTATTAATTGAATAAAAAATAACTAATACATAACAAATATTTAATATTTCTAGGTTATTCAGGATCAAGTAGCATCTGCTGAGCAGGTAATAACCTTAGATGAATCTCAACTGTCAAGCTCCCAAGTAATTGTGGCATTACCAGATTCTCAGACCAATCAAGCAGCTACAGAACTGGTGGCAGTCAGTATGGAGGATTTATTGGATGGGACAGTTACTCTTATTTGTGGAGACTCAGTAACTGGAGTAACACAAAGAACTCAAAGCTAGATTGGCAACCAGCGCAGAGATGACATTTCTTCAAAATCCTTTCTTCACACTTGGATTTTCATTTTGGTTGTATAGGAAAACGTTTGTTTTGTTTTTTTACCATTTGCAAAAATGATTGCAATTTCTATTCTTTTTTTTTTGTATTTTAATTAAATTTCCAAATTTTTGGATTTTCAGTTTTCTGGGGGGAGGGGGGTTTCTCCCTTTTTCCAGACCTCTGCTCAATTAATTTTTGTATTGCAAGACATTTTTTTCAGTCACCTTTTTTTTTTATACCCAAGTTCATCATAATAAATGGTTTTCCAATTTTACTGATATATATATTTTTTTTTATGCAGCATAGTTTAAGTAGTCATAATATAATATAATGGTGATCAAGCAAAATACCAGAGAGCATAATATTTATTTCCAAAACTACAAGGACATGTTAAATATCTATGGAGCAATCCGTAAAATAGAATTCCAGTCTTCTATGCATAAATGTGCATAATTTAATTTAGAGCTGTATAAAACAAAAATCTAAACCCACTAATTGTTAAATTATTACAGCATGAGCCTTCACAATAGTCAATTGCATTAAATGTTTTGCATACAGTTTGATTTTCTACTTTTTTCTATACGTTGAAAACGTTTTCTATAGCTTCTTCCTATGGAAGAACTGCCTGCTAAAAATATTCTACCATTGCTAATTCAGGTATACTTTATAATTTAAGATTCACTTTGAACTCCAAATTTGTAAATATTTCATTTATCATATGCTTATCACATATTGTTAGTTTCTATTGCAGTTAACCTCATAGGTCTGCAATTAAAGCTTCTAATTTTAAATAGTGTATTTTTTTTTCTTTGGAAAATCACAAGCAAATAAAATATATTAGGTCTACATTTATGGTGAGTACAGGAGTAAGTTTTGCACACACAAATATTTCTTTCCTAAGAGTTTATTGTAATTTCAGTTGCATAATCTGATGTAATGTGTTTGTATATTACTAGAATGTGGTAAAGGATGTATTACTCCAATTGTATCGTTTGTTACCAATTCAAAGATCAGAATCTTTGAATTCATTAGGTATAAAAAAAATCACTTTTGCAAATCTAAAAAAATCTTTTCTCTTTTTTTTCAGTACAGGAAAATTGTAAACACTTTTTCCTATTTTTTGTTTCTCAAACTGTCTGTGTGGAAGAAAATATCTGTTAGACTGATTAATTAGGAACACACCGAAAGTCAGTGTTTCCCCCAGGACCTTTTTAATTGATGCACCAACTAGCTGATTTTACTGATTACCCGGCTAAAATTAGCTAATAATATTTTTCATTACTTATTGCTCAGATTATCATTAAATAAATTTATGTTAAATTTATGCAATTTGTGCTTTAGTTGCAGAAAATGTTAAAATATTAGAAAGTATTACACTGCCCCTTCCTGGCTACTTCACAGTGCTATCTGGCTGGCAAAATGTTCTGTGGTAAACACTGATATTTTTTTTTTTTTTTGTTATAAATACTAAAACATAAACATATATGTATTCACACAGTAACAATATCTTTTAGGAAACTGAAATGCTATGTTCAAACATATTCCTTGGACCAGTACTGTTGTGTCGTTACACACATACAATACGTGCCCTGTTTGCCCTGAACTGATTGACCTAATTGCTTTACTAATATTGTACTTTAACTTATTAAAGTTTATATGTTTTCAAAGAACTTTTGCTCCACTGTATAATTGTTTTTTTTGGGGGGTTTTTTAATAGAGAATGTTTTTTTTATTAAAGATGTTTGATATTGATAAAAGGAAAGTAAAATAGATTACAATGAACCATAAATTTAGAGCCCTTGCCTTGAAACATTGCCTAAACCTGTACCAATGCTGGATGTGAGATCTAGGAGACCATACATGGTTGCTGTGTTGTATGTACGTTCTTCTGCATTTGCACCCTTTTGGGCTATGTGGAGCAGGTTTGCATAAGTGAGCCTGCTACCACATATTTAAAGGAATAGTATAGTCAAAATTAAACGTTTATGATTCAGATAGAGCATGCAATTTTAACCAACTTTCTAATTTATTCTTATCAATTTTACTTTGTTGTCATGGTTTCTTTAATTGAATTTAAGCTTAGGAGCCGGCCCATTTTTGGTTCAGCATCTGGGTAGCGCTTGCTGATTGGTGGTTTCTTTTAGACACCCAATCAGAAAGTGCTACCCAGGTGCTGAACCAAAAATGGGCCGGCTCCTATGCTTACATTCTTGCTTTTTCAAATAAAGATACCAAGAGAATGAAGAAAAAACATAATTTATGTAAGAACTTACCTGATAAATAAATTTCTTTCATATTAGCAAGAGTCCATGAGCTAGTGACGTATGGGATATACATTCCTACCAGGAGGGGCAAAGTTTCCCAAACCTCAAAATGCCTATAAATACACCCCTCACCACACCCACAAATCAGTTTAACGCATAGCCAAGAAGTGGGGTGATAAGAAAAAAGTGCGAAAGCATAAAAAATAAGGAATTGGAATAATTGTGCTTTATACAAAAAAATCATAACCACCACAAAAAAGGGTGGGCCTCATGGACTCTTGCTAATATGAAAGAAATGAATTTATCAGGTAAGTTCTTACATAAATTATGTTTTCTTTCATGTAATTAGCAAGAGTCCATGAGCTAGTGACGTATGGGATAATGACTACCCAAGATGTGGATCTTCCACGCAAGAGTCACTAGAGAGGGAGGGATAAAATAAAGACAGCCAATCCGCTGAAAATAATCCACACCCAAAACAAAGTTTAAATCTTATAATGAAAAAAACTGAAATTATAAGCAGAAGATTCAAACTGAAACAGCTGCCTGAAGTACTTTTCTACCAAAAACTGCTTCAGAAGAAGAAAACACATCAAAATGGTAGAATTTAGTAAAAGTATGCAAAGAAGACCAAGTTGCTGCTTTGCAAATCTGATCAACCGAAGCTTCATTCCTAAACGCCCAGGAAGTAGAAACTGACCTAGTAGAATGAGCTGTAATCCTTTGAGGCGGAGCTTTACCCGATTCGACATAAGCATGATGAATCAAAGACTTTAACCAAGACGCCAAAGAAATGGCAGAAGCCCTCTGACCTTTCCTAGAACCGGAAAAGATAACAAATAGACTAGAAGTCTTTCGGAAATTTTTAGTAGCATCAACATAATATTTCAAAGCTCTAACTACATCCAAAGAATGCAACGATTTTTCCTTAGAATTCTTTGGATTAGGACACAATGAAGGAACCACAATTTCTCTACTAATGTTGTTAGAATTCACAACCTTAGGTAAAAATTTAAAAGAAGTCCGCAACACCGCCTTATCCTGATGAAAAATCAGAAAAGGAGACTCACAAGAAAGAGCAGATAATTCAGAAACTCTTCTAGCAGAAGAGATGGCCAAAAGAAACAAAACATTCCAAGAAAGTAATTTAATGTCCAGCGAATGCATAGGTTCAAACGGAGGAGCTTGAAGAGCCCCCAGAACCAAATTCAAACTCCAAGGAGGAGAAATTGACTTAATAACAGGTTTTATACGAACCAAAGCCTGTACAAAACAATGAATATCAGGAAGACTAGCAATCTTTCTGTGGAAAATAACAGAAAGAGCAGAGATTTGTCCTTTCAAAGAACTTGCAGACAAACCTTTATCCAAACCATCCTGAAGAAACTGTAAAATTCTAAAAGAATGCCAAGAAAAATGATAAGAACACCAAGAAATGTAAATCTTCCAGACTCGATAATATATCTTCCTAGATACAGATTTACGAGCCTGTAACATAGTATTAATTACTGAGTCAGAGAAACCTCTATGACTGAGAATCAAGCGTTCAATCTCCATACCTTCAAATTTAAGGATTTGAGATCCTGATGGAAAAAAGGACCTTGCAATAGAAGGTCTGGTCTTAATGGAAGAGTCCATGGTTGGCAAGTGGCCATCCGGACAAGATCCGCATACCAAAACCTGTGAGGCCATGCTGGAGCCACCAGCAGAACAAATGAGCACTCCTTTAGAATCTTGGAAATCACTCTTGGAAGGAGAACTAGAGGTGGAAAGATATAGGCAGGATGATACTTCCAAGGAAGTGACAATGCATCCACTGCCTCCGCCTGAGGATCCCTGGATCTGGACAGATACCTGGGAAGTTTCTTGTTTAGATGGGAAGCCATCAGATCTATTTCTGGAAGTCCCCACATTTGAACAATCTGAAGAAATACCTCTGGGTGAAGAGACCATTCGCCCGGATGTAACGTTTGGCGACTGAGATAATCTGCTTCCCAATTGTCTATACCTGGGATATGAACCGCAGAAATTAGACAGGAGTTGGATTCCGCCCATACCAGTATTCGAGATACTTCTTTCATAGCCAGAGGACTGTGAGTCCCTCCTTGATGATTGACATATGCCACGGTTGTGACATTGTCCGTCTGAAAACAAATGAACGACTCTCTCTTTAGAAGAGGCCATGACTGAAGAGCTCTGAAAATTGCACGGAGTTCCAAAATGTTGATTGGTAATCTCACCTCCTGAGATTCCCAAACCCCTTGTGCTGTCAGAGACCCCCAAACAGCTCCCCAACCTGTCAGACTTACATCTGTTGAAATCACAGTCCAGGTCGGAAGAACAAAAGAAGCCCCCTGAACTAAACGATGGTGGTCTGTCCACCACGTGAGAGAGTGTCGTACGATCGGTTTTAAAGATATTAATTGAGATATCTTTGTATAATCCCTGCACCACTGGTTCAGCATACAAAGCTGAAGAGGTCGCATGTGAAAACAAGCAAAGGGGATCGCGTCCGATGCAGCAGTCATAAGACCTAGAATTTCCATGCATAAGGCTACCGAAGGGAATGATTGAGACTGAAGGTTTTGACAAGCTGAAACCAATTTTAGACGTCTCTTGTCTGTCAGAGACAGAGTCATTGACACTGAATCTATCTGGAAACCTAAAAAGGTTACCCTTGTCTGAGGAATCAATGAACTTTTTGGTAAATTGATCCTCCAACCATGTTTTTGAAGAAACAATACAAGTCGATTCGTATGAGATTCTGCTAAATGTGAAGACTGAGCAAGTACCAAGATATCGTCCAAATAAGGAAATACCACAATACCCTGTTCTCTGATTACAGACAGAAGGGCACCGAGAACCTTTGTAAAAATTCTTGGAGCTGTTGCTAGGCCAAACGGCAGAGCCACAAACTGGTAATGCTTGTCTAGGAAAGAGAATCTCAGAAACTGATAGTGATCTGGATGAATCGGAATATGCAGATATGCATCCTGTAAATCTATTGTGGACATATAATGCCCTTGCTGAACAAAAGGCAGAATAGTCCTTATAGTTACCATTTTGAATGTTGGTATCCTTACATAATGATTCAAAATTTTTAAATCCAGAACTAGTCTGAAGGAATTCTCTTTCTTTGGTACAATAAAGAGATTTGAGTAAAACCCCAGCCCCTGTTCCAGAACTGGAACTGGCACAATTACTCCAGCTAACTCTAGTTCTGAAACATTTCAGAAATGCTTGAGCCTTCACTGGATTTACTGGGACACGGGAAAGAAAAAATCTTCTTGAAGGAGGCCTTATCTTGAAGCCTATTCTGTACCCTTGTGAAACAATGTTCTGAATCCAAAGATTGTGAATCCAATTGATCCAAATTTCTTTGAAAAATCGTAATCTGCCCCCTACCAGCTGGGCTGGAATGAGGGCGGGCCGCACCCTCATGTTGACTTGGGAGCTGACTTTGGCTTTCTAAAAGGTTTGGATTTATTCCAGACTGGAGATGGTTTCCAAACTGATACCGCTCTTGTAGGGGAAGGATCAGGCTTTTGTTCCTTATTGTAACGAAAGGAACGAAAACGATTAGAAGACCTAAATTTACCTTTAGATTTTTTATCCTGTGGTAAAAATGTTCCTTTCCCCCCAGTAACAGTTGAAATAATAGAATCCAAATGTGAACCAAATAATTTATTACCCTGGAAAGAAAGGGAAAGCAAAGTTGACTTGGAAGACATATCAGCATTCCAAGTTTTAAGCCATAAAGCTCTTCTAGCTAAAATAGCTAGACATATACCTGACATCAACCCTAATGATATCAAAGATGGCATCACAAATAAAATTATTAGCATGTTGAAGAAGATCAACAATGCTATGAGAATCATGATCTGTCACTTGCTGCGCTAAAGCTTCCAACCAAAAAGTTGAAGCTGCAGCAACATCCGCTAAAGATATAGCAGGTCTAAGAAGATTTACCTGAACATAAGTAAGCTTTTCTTAGAAAGGATTCAATTTTTCTATCTAAAGGATCCTTAAAGGAAGTACTATCTGCCGTAGGAATAGTAGTACGTTTAGCAAGAGTAGAGATAGCCCCATCAACTTTAGGGATTTTGTCCCAAAACTCTAATCTGTCAGATGGCACAGGATATAATTGCTTAAAACGTTTAGAAGGAGTAAATGAATTACCCAAATTATTCCATTCCCTGGAAATTACTTCAGAAATAGCATCAGGGACAGGAAAAACTTCTGGAATAAATACAGGAGATTTAAAAACCTTATTTAAACGTTTAGATTTAGTATCAAGAGGACCAGAATCCTCTATTTCTTTCATGTAATTAGCAAGAGTCCATGAGCTAGTGACGTATGGGATATACATTCCTACCAGGAGGGGCAAAGTTTCTCAAACCTCAAAATGCCTATAAATACACCCCTCACCACACCCACAAATCAGTTTTACAAACTTTGCCTCCTGTGGAGGTGGTGAAGTAAGTTTGTGCTAGATTCTACGTTGATATGCGCTCCGCAGCAGGTTGGAGCCCGGTTTTCCTCTCAGCGTGCAGTGAATGTCAGAGGGATGTGAGGAGAGTATTGCCTATTTGAATTCAATGATCTCCTTCTACGGGGTCTATTTCATAGGTTCTCTGTTATCGGTCGTAGAGATTCATCTCTTACCTCCCTTTTCAGATCGACGATATACTCTTATATATACCATTACCTCTGCTGATTCTCGTTTCAGTACTGGTTTGGCTTTCTACTACTTGTAGATGAGTGTCCTGGGGTAAGTAAGTCTTATTTTCTGTGACACTCTAAGCTATGGTTGGGCACTTTTATATAAAGTTCTAAATATATGTATTCAAACATTTATTTGCCTTGACTCAGGATGTTCAACGTTCCTTATTTCAGACAGTCAGTTTCATATTTGGGATAATGCATATGGATTAATCAATTTTTTTCTTACCTTAAAATTTGACTTTTTCCCTGTGGGCTATTAGGCTCGCGGGGGCTGAAAATGCTTCATTTTATTGCGTCATTCTTGGCGCGGACTTTTTTGGCGCAAAATTTTTTTTGTTTCCGGCGTCATACGTGTCGCCGGAAGTTGCGTCATTTTTTTGACGTTTTTTTTGCGCCAAAAGTGTCGGCGTTCCGGATGTGGCGTCATTTTTGGCGCCAAATAATGTGGGCGTCTTTTTTGGCGCTAAAAAATATGGGCGTCTCTATTGTCTCCACATTATTTAAGTCTCATTATTTATTGCTTCTGGTTGCTAGAAGCTTGTTCACTGGCATTTTTTTCCCCATTCCTGAAACTGTCATTTAAGGAATTTGATCAATTTTGCTTTATATGTTGTTTTTTCTATTACATATTGCAAGATGTCTCCGTTTGTCCCTGAGTCAGAAGCCACTTCTGGAAAAATGCTTAACTGAGTTTCAGTTCTACCAAAGCTAAGTTCATTTATTTTAAATGTTATAAATGTTTATCTTTAGCTATGGTTTGTATTAAGTTATTATGATATACTTTTACATGCAGATTCCATTAGTATTTATGCTTTATACATTTCCGTTCTTAAGTACAAGAAATGTTTAGAAGATTTTTAAGAAATATTTTTTCTGATTAAGGCTTTGTCTGACTTTGTGCCTTCTAATATCAATTTTTAGGTCTTTTTCACTTCTTTTTTAATTATTGAAGTTTCAAATGACCAACAACATACTGATTTATCCTTCTCTGATGATGTTTTTTTCTCTTTCAGAAATTCTCTTCATCAGATATTGACACTAACAAATCTACTTTTTTATATAAATTTTTTATTATTAAAGTACATTTGTTCTTTGTTGAAGAGGTGTTGATTATTTTGGATATTAAGGTAACTAGTTCTTTAAAACTAGCTGACACTATTTCTGCCTTTTTATTCTTCTGTGATTTCAGAGGTTTTCCTTCCAATTCCCCATACTAGGGAATGGAATAGGCTGAGAATTTTCTTTTATTTTTAAACTATATTCTTTGTCAGCAGTTAAATTTAATTTGGAGGGTTCTCCAATTTATTGGAGCTATCTCTACTCCTACTAATTATGCTATTGTTGTTATAGCAAAATAGTATTTATTTTCCTTTATATAGTTATATCTTATTTATGGAAAATTATTTAGTTTCAGGTACTTTTCTAAGTATCAGATTATGATTTATTTTAGCATTGTTAAAGGGACAACATTTACTAGACTAGGTGCTGTTGCATTTGTCTTGTTGTTTTGCATTTTGCAAGTCCTCTGTTTTGACTGGTCCTTTAAACTGGACTATCATGCTAATGACTTCATTTGTGTCTTCATTTTATTGAATATATTCGCAAATGAGGGTTAATCTATGTCTTTAGCTATTTTAGCTAGAAGAATTTTGTGTTTTTTTTAAAAAAAACAAACAACAAAGAACAAAAAAACAAAAAGAAAATCCATATTTCTTTTGTTCTAAGATAATCAATTATAATTGGATTCAATTCTTAACTGTTACTATGGGCTTCAAGATTGAGTTCTAAGACTAAACTTTAAGCTTATATTAGTTTGGTTGTTCTTATTAAGGAACAAATTCCTGAGTTCTTTCCCAAGTAACATGTTTATAATTGGGGTTCGAAATCAGCTCCCTAATATTGCGATGTACGTGCCGTATTCCAGCTTGGCTGGTAAGGGGCAGGTTAAGACTTCTTTGAAATTTATTTGGTTCTATTCTGTCCAAATTTCTTTGATTTTATTCCAGTAAGGCTAACACTTTCTTTCAGTGTGTTTCTGTCCTATATATTCTGGATACTGTTGAAGCATGGCTCAAGCGCTGCTCAGACCTGGAATCTTCTGGGGTATTTCTTCCAGTTCTTTTTCTAGGAACTGGGTTTTGGAGTTTTATTCAAACTATTCTGCCTTTTTTATGGTCATTGATAGCATTATTTGTTTTCATTAGATACAATAAATGCATATTCTTCATTTTTCTGTTTTCATTCAGATTATTTCCTGTGGATGCGAAATCTCATATGTTTCACTTGCTCTTCAGGACATAGTTAGAGGATCTTTTTTTCAAAAGCTCTTGATTCCTCACGCAAGGGTCACCTTTTTTAGGTTTCCAGATGGTTTATGTCACTATCTTTGTCTCTATCAGACAAGGGACAATTTGATTTGGGTTCCGTCTGTCGGTACCTTTAGTCTCTATTATTTCCTTCAGTTGCTATATATGCATAGAAGTTTTAACAGCATTGGATTCAATTCCCTTTGCTCATTTTCAATGGAAAGATCCTTTCCAGCTTTTTATGAGTGTTGTTTCTTCAAGAACATGGTTGGAGGATCAATTAACCAAAAAGTTTGTTGATTCCTCAGACAAGAGTAACCTTTTTTAGATTTCCGGATAGATTCAGTGTCCATGTCTCTGTTTCTGTTGGATTAGAGACGTCTGAAATTGGTTTCAGATTATCGAAACCTTCAGTCTCAATCATTCCCTTCGGTAGCCTTATGCATGGAAATTCTAGGTTCTTATGACTGCTGCATTGGACGTGTTCCCCTTTGCTCATTTTCACATGCGACCTCTTCAGCTCTGTATGCTGAACCGGTGGTGCCGGGATTATACAAAGATATCTCATTTAATATCTTTAAAACCGATTGTTCGACACCCTCTGACGTGGTACAGACCACCATCGTTTAGTTCAGGGGGCTTCTTTTTTTCTTTTTTTCTTCCAACCTGGACTGTGATCTCAACAGATGCAAGTCTGACAGGTTGGGGAGCTGTATGGGGGTTTCTGACAGCACAAGGGGTTTGGGAAATCTCAGGAGGTGAGATTTCCAATCAATATTTTGGAACTCCGTGCAATTTTCAGAGCTCTTCAGTCATGGCCTCTTCTAAAGAGAGAATCGTTCATTTGTTTTCAGACAGACAATGTCACAACTGTGGCATACATCAATCATCAAGGAGGGACTCACAGTCCTCTGGCTATGAAAGAAGTATCTCGAATTCTGGTATGGGCGGAATCCAGCTCCTGTCTAATCTCTGCGGTTCATATCCCAGGTATAGACAATTGGGAAGCGGATTATCTCAGTCGCCAAGCGTTACATCCGGGCGAGTGGTCTCTTCACACAGAGGTGTTTCTTCAGATTGTTCAAATGTGGGGACTTCCAGAAATAGATCTGATGGTTTCTCATCTACACAAGAAACTTCCCAGGTATCTGTCCAGATCCAGGGATCCTCAGGCGGAAGCAGTGGATGCATTGTCACTTCCTTGGAAGTATCATCCTGCCTATATCTTTCCGCCTCTAGTTCTTCTTCCAAGAGTAATCTCCAAGATTCTGAAGGAATGCTCGTTTGTTCTGCTGGTGGCTCCAGCATGGCCTCACAGGTTTTGGTATGCGGATCTTGTCCGCATGGCTTCTTGTCATCCGTGGACTCTTCCGTTAAGACCAGACCTTCTGTCATAAGGTCCTTTTTTACCATCAGGATCTCAAATCCTTAAATTTAAAGGTATGGAGATTGAACGTTTGATTCTTAGTCAAAGAGGTTTCTCTGACTCTGTGATTAATACTATGTTACAGGCTCGTAGATCTGTATCTAGGATGATATATTATCGAGTCTGGAAGACTTACATTTCTTGGTGTCTTTCTCATAATTTTTCCTGGCATTCTTTTAGAATTCCGAGAATTTTACAGTTTCTTCAGGATGGTTTGGATAAGGTTTGTCTGCAAGTTCCTTGAAAGGACAAATCTCTGCTCTTTCTGTTCTTTTTCACGGAAGGATTGCTATTCTTCCTGATATTCATTGTTTTATACAAGCTTTGGTTCGTATAAAATCTGTTATTAAGTCAATTTTCTCCTCCTTGGAGTTTGAATTTGGTTCTGGGGGCTCTTCAAACTCCTCCGTTTGAACCTATGCATTTACTGGACATTAAATTACTTTCTTGGAAAGTTTTGTTTCTTTTGGCCATCTCTTCTGCTAGAAGAGTTTCTGAATTATCTGCTCTTTTCTTGTGAGTCTCCTTTTCTGATTTTTCATCAGGATGAGGCGGTGTTGCGAACTTCTTTTTAATTTTTTTCCTAAGGTTGTGAATTCTAACAACATTAGTAGAGAAATTGTGGTTCCTTCATTATGTCCTAATCCTAAGAATTCTAAGGAGAGATCATTGCATTCTTTGGATGTTGTTAGAGCTTTGAAATATTATGTTGAAGCTACTAAGAATTTCCGAAAGACTTCTAGTCTATTTGTTATCTTTTCCGGTTCTAGGAAATGTCAGAAGGCCTCTGCCATTTCTTTGGCATCTTGGTTGAAATCTTTAATTCATCATGCTTATGTCGAGTCTGGTAAATCTCCGCCTCAAAGGATTACAGCTCATTCTACTAGGTCAGTTTCTACTTCCTGGGCGTTTAGGAATGAAGCTTTGATTGTTCAGATTTGCAAAGCGGCAACTTGGTCTTCTTTGCATATTTTTACTAAATTCTACCATTTTGATGTGTATTCTTCTTCTGAAGCAGTTTTTGGTAGAAAAAATACTTCAGGCAGCTGTTTCAGTTTGATTCTTCTGCTTATAATTTCAGTTTTCTTCATTATAAGATTTAAACTTTATTTTGGGTGTGGATTATTTTTCAGCGGAATTGGCTGTCTTTATTTTATCCCTCCCTCTCTAGTGACTCTTGCGTGGAAGATCCACATCTTGGGTAGTCATTATCCCATACGTCACTAGCTCATGGACTCTTGCTAATTACATGAAAGAAAACATAATTTATGTAAGAACTTACCTGATAAATTCATTTCTTTCATATTAGCAAGAGTCCATGAGGCCCACCCTTTTTTTGTGGTGGTTATGATTTTTTTGTATAAAGCACAATTATTCCAATTCCTTGTTTTTTATGCTTTCGCACTTTTTTCTTATCACCCCACTTCTTGGCTATTCGTTAAACTGATTTGTGGGTGTGGTGAGGGGTGTATTTATAGGCATTTTGAGGTTTGGGAAACTTTGCCCCTCCTGGTAGGAATGTATATCCCATACGTCACTAGCTCATGGACTCTTGCTAATATGAAAGAAATGAATTTATCAGGTAAGTTCTTACATAAATTATGTTTTCTAATGCAATTAAGACTTCTTTAAGTAAAGAACGAATAAATTCCATTTTGAATAAATATGAAGATTTATCAGCATCAATCTCTGAAACAGAATCCTCTGAACCAGAGGAATCATTATCAGAATCAGAATGATGATGTTCATTTAAAAATTCATCTGAAAAATGAGAAGTTTTAAAAGACCTTTTACGTTTACTAGAAGGAGGAATAACAGACATAGCCTTCGTAATGGATTTAGAAACAAAATCTCTTATGTTAACAGGAACAGGAGTATTAGATGTTGATGGAACAGCAACAGGAAATGTAACATTACTAAAGGAAATATTATCTGCATTAACAAGTTTGTCATGACATTCATTACAAACAACAGCTGGAGGAACAGATACCATAAGTTTACAGCAAATACACTTAGCTTTGGTAGATCCAGCATCAAGCAGCGATTTTCCAGAAGTATCTTCTGATTCAGGCTCAATCTGAGACATCTTGCAATATGTAAAAGAAAAAACAACATATAAAGCAAAATTGATCAAATTCCTTAAATGACAGTTTCAGGAATGGGAAAAAATGCCAGTGAACAAGCTTCTAGCAACCAGAAGCAATAAACAATGAGACATAAATAATGTGGAGACAATGACGCCCATATTTTTTGGCGCCAAAAAAGACGCCCCCATTATTTGGCGCCTAAATGCTTTTAGCGCCAAAAATGACGCCACATCCGGTAACGCCAACATTTTTGGCACAAAAACGTCAAAAATGACGCAACTTCCGGCGACAAGTATGACGCCGGAAATAATAAAGAAAAAATATTTGCGCCAAAAAAGTCAGCGCCAAGAATGACGCAATAAAATGAAGCATTTTCAGCCCCCGCGAGCCTAACAGCCCACAGGGAAAAAAGTCAAATTTTAAGGTAAGAAAAAATTGATTATTCAAATGCATTATCCCAAATAATGAAACTGACTGTCTGAAATAAGGAATATTGAACATCCTGAATCAAGGCAAATAAATGTTTAAACACAAATATTTAGAACTTTATATAAAAGTGCCCAACCATAGCTTAGAGTGTCACAAAAATAAGACTTACTTACCCCAGGACACTCATCTACATGTAGTAGAAAGCCAAACCAGTACTGAAACGAGAATCAGTAGAGGTAATGGTATATATAAGAGTATATAGTCGATCTGAAAAGGGAGGTAAG
Source organism: Bombina bombina (assembly GCF_027579735.1). Classification (NCBI taxonomy): domain Eukaryota; kingdom Metazoa; phylum Chordata; class Amphibia; order Anura; family Bombinatoridae; genus Bombina; species Bombina bombina. The sequence goes on along the minus strand of NW_026512949.1, from coordinate 23,736 downwards.
AGATGAATCTCTACGACCGATAACAGAGAACCTATGAAATAGACCCCGTAGAAGGAGATCATTGAATTCAAATAGGCAATACTCTCTTCACATCCCTCTGACATTCACTGCACGCTGAGAGGAAAACCGGGCTCCAACCTGCTGCGGAGCGCATATCAACATAGAATCTAGCACAAACTTACTTCACCACCTCCACAGGAGGCAAAGTTTGTAAAACTTATTTGTGGGTGTGGTGAGGGGTGTATTTATAGGCATTTTGAGGTTTGGGAAACTTTGCCCCTCCTGGTAGGAATGTATATCCCATACGTCACTAGCTCATGGACTCTTGCTAATTACATGAAAGAAATTGATAATAGGAGTAAATTAGAAAGTGGCTTAAAATTGCATGCTCTATCTGAATCATGAAAGTTTAATTTTGACTAGACTATTCCTTTAAGAAGCAGGAACTACTTATTTTTTTTCCTCTCATCACCTTAGAGGTGCCGAGATCAATCACCCTGACACTCACTCGTTCAGGGTGATTGACATACCCTGCTCTAGCGCAATTAATTGTGCCAATGATAGGGGGCGACATTGCATAAAAATCTTCTTTTGCAATGTTACATTTTGCTGTGCGATGCAACAACGCAAGTGGCGATTGCATTGAACAGCTTTACTACATGTGAAACTACTTCTTAAAGGCACAGTCAAGTCAAAATTAAAATTTCATGATTCAAAAAGGGAATGCACTTCATTGTTGAAAGCTAAACCTAGTTAGGTTTATATGCTTATTTCTAAGCCCTATTAGGCCTCCTCTAATCTCAGTGCATTTTGACAGTTTTTCACAGCTAGACAGCATTTGTCCATGTGTGCCATATAGATAACACTGTGCTCACTCCTGTAGAGTTACTTATGAGTCATCACTGATTGGCTAAAACGCAAGTCTGTCAAAAGAACTGAAATAAGGGGACAGTCTGCAGAGGCTTTAAATACAAGGTAATCACAGAGGTAAAAAAGTATATTAATATAAATATGTTGTTAATGCAAAGCTGGGGAATGGGTAATAAAGGGATTATCTATCTTTATAAACAAACAAATTCTGGAGTTGACTGTCCCTTTAATCTGTTAGTTCCACAAAATTTATTGTGCATGAGTAAAACCTGTAACTGCAACGAGGACTTATTAAAGGAAATAGTAATTGCAACATTTCTGTTGTGTTGCTATAGAATAACATCTCAGCCAAGTCTTAATTTTTTTTAAATCGATTGTTTTTCAATAGCCCTTCACTATTTGCCTTATTTGGAGGAGCCGACCTGAGCTTTAGTCCGCAGACTAAGGCTAGGCACAGTCATAAAGTTATTATAAATTGCATTTAAAAAAAATGAAAAAAAATTCTCTGATAAAGCCAATTAAGCACAGATATGTTGCAAATAAATAATGAAAATGTATTACAAAGTTGTTTTATTATGCACGACTAAACATTTATATAAAAATATCAAGGTGTTTTATTTTTATCTCTTTTCTAATGACACAGTGAGTCCACGGATCATCTTAATTACTGTTTGGAATATCACTCCTGACCAGCAGGAGAAGGCAAAGAGCACCACAGCAAAAGCTGTTAAATACTACTCCCCCTACCCACAATCCCTAGTCATTTTCTTTGCTTGTATCAGTTGCAAGGAGGGGTAAAGTTAGGTGTCTGATTCTTCAATCAAGAGTTTCTTTCTAATGACACGGTGAGTCCACGGATCATCTAATTACTAATGGGAATATCACTCCTGCTCAGCAGGAGGCGGTAAAGAGCACCACAGCAAAGCTGTTAAATATCACCTCTGTTCCCTCCAACACCAGTCATTCTCTTTGCCTACATTAGAACAAGGAAGTGGTAAAGTTTAGGTGTTAGAAAGAAGATTCTTGAATCAAGATTTTATTTTTTAGCAGTGCAAGATTGTGTATTGTTTTGTCCTAGGGTGTAGCCGTAGTCAATATCAATCTATTCAGCAGAGCAATGGTGGCTTTCAAGCAATGGGAACTTGTGGGGTGCAATCCTGACTGCACCTCCCATGTATTTAATCGTGCGAGCCTGAGTAAGATTACTCAGTCTTTGTTTTTATCCACAGGTCTATGTGAGGGAACTGGCCTTCTCAAACCTAGTGAGCTGCCGTGCTGCCTGGCAGAAGTCTAAAGGTAAGTGCTAACTTTATTTTTTTTTTCTCGGACACATTGCAGAAAATAAAAGGATGGCACTTTACATTATAATTGTGAGACAAGAGACATTCACCTATTATTATTTGGGGGATCATTTTATTGGCAGCAATAGCAGGCACTGGTGACGAGGAGAGATGGCTCAGAGGTGGTGTTTTGATTATTACTTTACTCCCTGCGGCTTTGGTAATACTTTTAGCCGATTGGTAGGTTAACGTTATAACACCCATGATGGGCGGGGTTAGCTGAGGCAGCATTTTCTGTTGCGCGCCTTTTTCCCCTTCATTTCCTGCGTCACATACATTAGCTGAATAACAGTTACCTGTCTTCACTTTCAGAAAGAATAGCAGTTGAGTCCGGATTTTCTAGCAGGATAATCACTCCGTTTTCAGTCAGGCAGGTAAGCACCTCAGCAAAGATGAGGTGTAGAGGTTTGTCTGAAGTGGTTTTTGTGCTACTTTATATTTTTGCCACAGAAAAATAAAGCAGTTTCATTTTAAAATTTAAAGGAACAGTAACGTTTTTTTGTGGGGTATTTTCTAAATAAAATATCAGTTTTGTTTATCCTGTTTATTAGTGAATGAATATGGACCAAGAGGCCCTGAAAGATGTTACATGTACTTTGTTTTAATGCTAATGTGGAACCACCAATCCCTTTCTGTTCCTCATGTATGGACTTTTCCTGAGCCAACATTGTCTAAGGCGGATGCTGTTCAGGAGTCTTCTCACAATGTTCAAGATATGCCGCAGCTTTCTCCTAAAGTGTCCCAAAACTTAGCGTCCATACAGCCCGTGCCCTGCGCTTCCTCTATTACTCCACCTGGAGTTACCTTGCAAGACATCGCTTCCCTAATGTCCTCAGCAGTATCTGATGCGTTGTCTGCTTTTCCCATGTTGCAGGGAAAGTGCAAGAGGAAATGTAAACAATCAGTGAATAAGGTTGCTGACAAAGTAGTGGCTATTCCAAATATCCCTTCCCAGAAATCTGAGGAGGAGGATACTTCGGTAGCATCTGAGGGTGAAATCTCAGACTCAGACAGTGTAATTCCTTTGCCTGCCTGCCAGTGTGTGTCAGGCTCACAGCGTATACTGTGCCCACTTGCCCAGTGCCACCACTCATATCTGGTGTAACAGTAGTGTACATTTAAAAACAACACTTTCTCCTGTTAAGTGTGGTCAGTCCACGGGTCATCATTACTTCTGGGATATTAACTCCTCCCCAACAGGAAGTGCAAGAGGATCACCCAGCAGAGCTGCTATATAGCTCCTCCCCTCTACGTCACACCCAGTCATTCTCTTGCACCCAACTAATAGATAGGATGTGTGAGAGGACTGTGGTGATTTTACTTAGTTTTTATGACTTCAATCAAAAGTTTGTTATTTTATTTATTTATTTTTTTTATTTTTTAACTTTGAAAGTTTATTAAAATTGTGTACTATATCACAATCTTGAGGTTGTGCGAGAACAATACAACTTGTTTGAAACAGCATATCATAAGACAGACATAAATGATACATTTCAATTTAACTGCTTCTATATAGATACATAAAATTCACATTCTGGGTAATGCTATACAGAAACTGGAACCTCTTTTTCTTTTTTACATAGCCTAAACACGATGTGTTTCCTCATTTGACACTAGAGGCAACTCTTGTACCTCTTATAAATTTCAAGGATCTCTAGAAGAGGAAAATGGCTAATTTGAGTAGATCTATAGGCTTCAAATAGGTTAGCAATTGACATTTTAAGTGATATCAACGATGAAGGCGTCATTCCTATGCTTAGGTGCTATAATGAGATATGTAGGTCTGTTATAGTAATTGTTATGGATGCGGTATAGAAGAGAAAAACCGCTTAGGTAGTCCTCCACATATTGGAGGCACATTATGTTGGGGGGGGGGGGGGGAGGTGGTTATTTAGAGTGCGGTGGAGAGACAAGATGGCTTATAATACAATAACTCAAACGTGAGACGAACTTCAGTAGTGCTCTCAGGAGCATATGGGTTACTAAGGGAATGACAGAAAAGGGTTAGTGTCATACTAGGCTGTTGAGCGGATTGGCCTGTTAGAGCTTTAAGGTCGAAGTCTTTTGTGAAGCTATGATTCGTTTAGGGTTTTATGCGCAGGGGAACCATAAGTAAGAGTAGCAATGTGGGTCCAGCCCACTGAAGTGACGTAACAAATGGTTCACAACAAGAGTACACACCCTCCTATAACAGCATTTACAGTAACAACTTATTAGGTTAGCACAATATTTCCCACTTGGAGATCAAAGGCAACACTGCTGACTAGTTTCAAGGGCAGACAAAAAATAGAGCTGGGATGGCTGTATTTAAACTGAAATCCTATGATATCTGTAACTGACAGTCATAGACACATATATATATATATATATATATATATACATACATATATATATATATATATATATATATATATATATATATATATATATATATATTCACAGGAACATATTGGTTAACAAGGGAGAAAATAAAAGTGGATTAGTTACTCATTGAGCTAAGGGTATATCTGACATAATAGGGCCTAGTTCTATGCCTACAAAACTACCCTGATTCCTCATCATGTTGAAAGTATTGCAAATTATGCCTCACGTAAACAATAACACACAGGCACTATATCAGCTGAAGTGTTGGTGTAGGGAGAAAGATCTTCTAGGCACCCTCCAATCACATTGCCACGATACATAAACATATCTGTTACGTCAGTCATACAGGGTAAATTAGAGATAAACCTCACATTTTTTTTCTTTCCCTTGTCCATTCTTTGAGTGTAGGGGCAGTAAAACATAATAGAACGTGAGATTGCTCCTGTTACATAAAATATTAACATTAAAAATGTAACCATGTAAATACAGGCCAAGTAAACTAGATACAAAGAGTAATGGTTCTTCCTCGCTTATAAATATAGCTAAACATATAAGCCTATAGCAATTAAGTCTTCCATAGTCAGGCTAAAATGCCTACCTGGTTAGAGAGAAATAGATGCAACGCCACAATTTGAAGCATAGCTAATAATTAGGCATTATAGTGTAGACAGGGGGTATGGCTCTTCCACAACCTTGGACTATTTATACCCTGCTGCCCAGACACGGGCCCTATGTCCAAACAACAGGTAGAGCAATTATATGTATAAGTGTGTAACTCAAATAGTTATTCACTAAACCTCCCTGAGCTATTTGTATACTATGTTTAATGCCTATTATGCTAGAAAGGAGACCTGAATTAAAAGACTTAAGCTAAAAGACAGTCTGAGCTAAGAGAAGTGAGCTAAAGGGTCTACTAGTTTCCCCTGACAATGGATTGTTATTCAATATTACCTAGATAGAACATAAGAATAGAGATTCAAATATTGAAAAAGGCTATTCTGCAGCAGAGTGTGCTTAGGTTAATAGTCTGTCAGTGACCATGATTCTCAGCAAACATAAAGGGCTAAGAATCTTGAGGGAGGCAAAGGTAATATAATGATAAAACACAGAGATTTGAGGTGTATAAGTCATAAATAAGCCATGACTCCCCTCTAGTGGTGGAAAGTGGTAATTACATCATCCTTCCGTGAATATTGTGCTAAGGTAAACAGGTTAATTGCAACAAGTATGTACATTCCTATCAAATAGAAAAACAGTAACCAAATGTTTAACTATAAAAAGTAACTCCCCATTGATCAGCTTCTAAAAGCAAGAAAAATGTCCAGCAGTGTAAGTGGCAGCAAAAACAATTATATAATAACAAATGTTCCGCTTGAGATCACAATTGAAATGTGGCATAGCTGTTCAGGAAAGTGTCAGGTTCGTGAATCTTCATGTTAAGATAGCCAGACTGAAAAAAATTTCGGCTGTTGGTAACAGACACTTGCTCAGTCCAATCAACCATACCTGTGTAGATTTTTTCTGAGAGGGGTTATTGCTGATCTGATCTTCAATCCGTAGAGACTTTTACAATCAAGAGTGTTAAACAAGCAGTAACTTTAAAGTATCATATGCAGCACACAAATCAGTCATATAATCCTGACAGGCAGGCATAACTGTGCGGTGTTAAGAGGGGTAGAATGGCCAAGTCCAGGGGTATGTTGCCGTTGGAGTCCAACCTAGTAAGTGACTAGAGAGAGAATGACCTCAGGGAGGTTGTCAGGGGCCGGCTAACCGATACCCAGCTTGACATCAACTTGCCTTGCAATCCAGACATGTTCGCAGTCTGTAAAGTTCATGCGCCCCATAGCTGCAGGTAAAGTTGGAAATAAGATCTGAATGTCCCCAAAATCTCGCCTGGGGTGATCAGCCGTCTGTTTCTCAGAGAGGTGTTGGTAGACTAGTTGCAGCACGGGGTTCCTACATGAACCATGCACCCAAATCAACCCCTGGCCAGGTTGGGGGGTATGTGTGAACAGTGATTCCTGTATGTCGGCAAGAGGTGTGTCTGTAAGGCAGACCTGCATCTTATTAACTGGACTCAACTCTTCATTGATTTTGTGTCCCTCGCAGTCTGCTTCATCATAGCGCCACGTGTAGTGCCCAGGCTGTAGGGTTAAAGATGGCGACTGTTGCAGATCTGTAATATCTTCCTCCTGTAGCTTATCCTCGCTGACGGTTAGGGTAGTCAGATCAGAAGCGCTAGCTCTAAGAGGCTTAAATGCCTCAGTCACAGCATCCAAAAGAGCATTGTTGTGGCTGTCAAGCAAATCTATTAGCTGAGTTAGAAAAAGCGCAGCCATGTTTTTCTGTGCTCAGAGTCACGTTAGAAGGCAGAGAGAAGGAGATGTGAAATTCACGATGTTGAGCACTGCAAAGTTCCCCCAGCAGCATTCAAAAGATAACAGCCAAATTATGCCTCCACGATATAGGTAGAAGTAGGGAGAATATGCTGGATAGCCTTGTAAAATTATTGTATAAAGCAGGAGCTCATGATATATGCGACCAGCTCCCCTGGCAGTTGGCTCCGCCCCCAAAAGTTTGTTATTTTAAAACAGCACCGGAGTGTGTTGTTCATTCTCAGGGAGAATTTGAAGAAGAATCTACCTGAGTTTCTATATGATTTTAACCGGAGTAGTTAAGATCATGTTGCTGTTCTCGGCCATCTGAGGGGTGAGGTAAACTTCAGATCAGGGGACAGCGGGCAGGTTCACCTGCAAAGAGGTATGTAGCAGCATATTATTTTCTGAGAATGGAATTGACTAGAAAATACTGCAAATACCTATATAAAGTAAGTTCAGCCTTAAATGCAGTAGTAGCAACTGGTATCAGGCTGTCATGTATGTATATTTTCACTTCAGTATTCTGGGGAATGGCACTTCACTGGAATGATACTGTATGAATAAAACCTTAGCCTATATTGCAGTGAGAACGGCTAGCAGTAGGTTTCTGTGACAATTTATTTATTTGAGGTTAAACGTTTTGCTGGCATGTTAAATCGTTTAATTTTCTGAGGTACTGGGTGAAAAATTGTGTTGGGCACTAATTATCCACTTGGCAGGCATTTTATTTAGTTTATGACAGTTTACTGATCTCCCTCACTGTTGTGTGTGAGGGGGAGGGGCTTAATTTGGCGCTTTTACTACGCATCAGGAATTCAGTCACAAGTCTGTTTTTCTTCCCTGCATGATCCGGCTCGTCTCTACAGAGCTCAAGGGTCTTCAAAAGTTATTTTGAGGGAGGTAATCACTCACAGCAGACCTGTGAGATAGTGCTTGACTGTGATAAAAAACGTTATATTCTGTATATTTTTTCTGCTATTTAAGGGTTAGTTATCCATTGCTAATGGGGGCAATCCTTTGCTAAATTTGTATTTTTACTGGAAAGAATTTGATTATAGTTTATCAGTTTCATTGTTACTCAACTGTCATAACTTTCTGTGCTTCTTAAAGGCACAGTACGTTTTTTCATACTATTGAAAATTAAATTGAAAAGTATTTCCAAGTTGCTGGTTTATTTGCTAGTGTGTTTAACATGTCTGACTCAGAGGAATATCTCTGTGCTATATGTGCTAAAGCCAAAGTGGAGCCCAATAGAAATTTATGTACTAATTGCATTGATGCTACTTTAAATAAAAGTCAATCTGTACAAATTGAACATCATTCACCAGACAACGAGAGGAAAGTTATGCCGACTAACTCCCCTCACGTCAGTACCTGCATCTCCCGCTCGGGAGGTGCGTGATATGGTAACGCCGAGTACTTCAGGGCGGCCATTACAAATCACATTGCAGGACATGGCTAATGTTATGACTGAAGTTTTGTCTAAATTACCAGAACTTAGAGGGAAGCGTGATCACTCTGGGATGAGAACAGAGTGCGCTGATAATACCAGGGCCATGTCAGATACTGGGTCACAGTATGCGGAACATGAGGACGGAGAGCTTCAATCTGCAGGTGACTGTTCTGATCCCAATAGAGTGGACTCAGACATTTATAATTTTAAGTTTAAGCTTGAAAACCTCCGCGTTCTGCTAGGGGAGGTATTAGCAGCTCTGAATGATTGTAACACCGTTGCAATCCCAGAGAAATTATGTAGGCTGGATAGATACTATGCGGTACCGGCGAGTACTGACGTATTTCCTATACCTAAGAGGCTTACAGAGATAATTACTAAGGAGTGGGATAGGCCCGGTGTACCCTTTCCCCCCCCTCCTGTATTTAGAAAGATGTTCCCAATAGACGCCACCACACGGGACTTATGGCAGACGATCCCTAAGGTGGAGGGAGCGGTTTCTACTCTGGCTAAGCGTACCACTATCCCGGTGGAGGATAGCTGTGCCTTTTCAGATCCAATGGATAAAAAATTAGAGGGTTACCTTAAGAAAATGTTTGTTCAACAAGGTTTTATATTGCAACCCCTTGCATGTATTGCGTCTGTCACGGCCGCGGCCGCTTTTTGGTCCGAGTCCCTGGAAGAGACTCTTGACTCAATTACTATCGAAGAAATTTCAAACAGGCTTAAAACACTTAAGCTAGCTAATTCATTTGTTTCAGATGCCGTAGTACATTTAACTAAACTTACGGCTAAGAATTCCGGTTTCGCCATTCAGGCACGCAGAGCACTGTGGCTAAAATCGTGGTCAGCTGACGTTACTTCTAAATCTAAGTTACTTAACATACCTTTCAAAGGGCAGACCTTATTCGGGCCCGGTTTGAAAGAAATTATCGCTGACATTACAGGAGGTAAAGGCCATGCCCTGCCTCAAGACAGAGCCAAACCTAGGGCTAGACAGTCTAATTTTCGTTCCTTTCGTAATTTCAAGGCAGGAGCAGCATCAACTTCCTCTGCACCAAAACAGGAAGGAGCTGTTGCTCGTTACAGACAAGGCTGGAGACCTAACCAGTCCTGGAACAAGGGCAAGCAGGCCAGAAAACCTGCTGCTGCCCCTAAGACAGCATGAATTGAGGGCCCCCGATCCGGGAACGGATCTAGTGGGGGGCAGACTTTCTCTCTTCGCCCAGGCTTGGGCAAGAGATGTCCAGGATCCCTGGGCGCTAGAGATCATATCTCAGGGATATCTTCTGGACTTCAAATCCTCTCCCCCAAAGGGGAGATTCCATCTGTCAAGGTTGTCAACAAACCAAATAAAGAAGGAGGCGTTTCTACGCTGCGTACAAGATCTGTTACTAATGGGAGTGATCCATCCGGTTCCGCGGTCGGAACACGGACAGGGATTTTACTCAAATCTGTTTGTGGTTCCCAAGAAAGAAGGAACCTTCAGACCAATCTTGGATTTAAAGATCCTAAACAAATTCCTAAGAGTTCCATCGTTCAAAATGGAAACTATTCGGACAATTCTACCCATGATCCAAAAGGGTCAGTACATGACCACAGTGGATTTAAAGGATGCTTACCTTCACATACCGATTCACAGAGATCATCACCGGTACCTAAGGTTTGCCTTCCTAGACAGGCATTACCAGTTTGTAGCTCTTCCATTCGGGTTGGCTACGGCTCCAAGAATCTTCACAAAGGTTCTGGGGGCTCTTCTGGCGGTGCTAAGACCGCGAGGAATTTCGGTAGCCCCTTACCTAGACGACATTCTGATACAAGCTTCAAGCTTTCAAACTGCCAAGTCTCATACAGAGTTAGTACTGGCATTTCTAAGGTCGCATGGGTGGAAGGTAAACGAAAAGAAGAGTTCTCTTTTTCCACTCACAAGAGTTCCCTTCTTGGGAACTCTTATAGATTCTGTAGAAATGAAGATCTACCTGACAGAAGACAGGTTTAACAAAGCTTCAAAACGCTTGCCGTGTCCTTCATTCCATTCAACACCCGTCAGTGGCTCAATGCATGGAGGTGATCGGCTTAATGGTAGCGGCAATGGACATAGTACCTTTTGCACGCCTACACCTCAGACCGCTGCAATTGTGCATGCTAAGTCAGTGGAATGGGGATTACTCAGATTTGTCCCCTACTCTGAATCTGGATCAAGAGACCAGAAATTCTCTTCTATGGTGGCTTTCTCGACCACATCTGTCCAGGGGGATGCCTTTCAGCAGGCCAGATTGGACGATTGTAACAACAGACGCCAGCCTGCTAGGTTGGGGCGCTGTCTGGAATTCCCTGAAGGCTCTCAGGGATCTTGGAGTCTCCTGCCAATAAACATTCTGGAATTGAGAGCAGTTCTCAATGCCCTTCTGGCTTGGCCCCAGTTAACAACGCGGGGGTTCATCAGGTTTCAGTCGGACAACATCACGACTGTAGCTTACATCAACCATCAAGGAGGGACAAGAAGCTCCCTAGCGATGATGGAAGTATCAAAGATAATTCGCTGGGCAGAGTCTCACTCTTGCCACCTATCAGCAATCCACATTCCGGGAGTGGAGAACTGGGAGGCGGATTTCCTAAGTCGTCAGACTTTTCATCCGGGGGAGTGGGAACTTCATCCGGAAGTCTTTGCCCAAATACTTCGACGTTGGGGCAAACCAGAAATAGATCTCATGGCGTCTCGACAGAACACCAAGCTTCCTTGTTACGGGTCCAGATCCAGGGATCCGGGAGCGGCCCTGGTGGATGCTTTGACAGCACCTTGGACATTCAGGAAGGCTTATGTGTTCCCACCCTTCCCGATGCTTCCTCGATTGATTGCCAGGATCAAACAGGAGAAAGCATCAGTGATTCTAATAGCGCCTGCGTGGCCACGCAGGACCTGGTATGCAGATCTAGTGGACATGTCATCCTGTCCACCTTGGTCTCTGCCTCTGAGACAGGACCTTCTGGTTCAGGGTCCCTTCAAACATCAAAATCTAATTTCTCTGAAGCTGACTGCCTGGAAATTGAACGCTTGAATTTATCAAAACGTGGATTTTCAGAGTCAGTAATTGATACCTTAATAGAGGCTAGGAAGCCTGTTACCAGAAAGATTTACCATAAGATATGGCGTAAATACCTATATTGGTGTGAATCCAAAGGTTACTCTTGGAGTAAGGTTAGGATTCCTAGGATATTGTCTTTTCTACAAGAAGGTTTAGAAAAGGGTTTATCCGCTAGTTCCTTAAAGGGACAGATCTCAGCTCTGTCCATTCTGTTACACAAACGTCTGTCAGAAGTTCCAGACGTTCAGGCTTTTTGTCAGGCTTTGGACAGGATTAAGCCTGTGTTTAAAACTGTTGCTCCACCATGGAGTTTAAACCTTGTTCTTAACGTTTTACAGGGCGTTCCGTTTGAACCCCTCCATTCCATTGATATAAAGTTGTTATCTTGGAAAGTTCTGTTCTTAATGGCTATTTCCTCGGCTCGTAGAGTCTCTGAGTTATCAGCCTTACATTGTGATTCTCCTTATCTGATTTTTCACTCAGATAAGGTAGTTCTGCGTACTAAACCTGGGTTCTTACCTAAGGTAGTCACTAACAGGAATATCAATCAAGAGATTGTTGTTCCATCCTTGTGTCCAAATCCTTCTTCAAAGAAGGAACGTCTTCTGCACAATCTGGATGTAGTTCGTGCCCTAAAATTCTATTTACAGGCAACTAAAGACTTTCGACAAACGTCTTCCCTGTTTGTCGTTTATTCTGGTCAGAGGAGAGGTCAAAAAGCTTCTGCTACCTCTCTCTCTTTTTGGCTTCGTAGCATAATACGTTTAGCTTATGAGACTGCTGGACAGCAGCCTCCTGAAAGAATTACAGCTCATTCCACTAGAGCTGTGGCTTCCACTTGGGCCTTTAAGAATGAGGCCTCTGTTGAACAGATTTGCAAGGCTGCAACTTGGTCTTCGCTTCATACTTTTTCCAAATTTTACAAATTTGACACTTTTGCTTCTTCGGAGGCTATTTTTGGGAGAAAGGTTCTTCAGGCAGTGGTTCCTTCTGTATAAAGATCCTGCCTGTCCCTCCCATCATCCGTGTACTTTTGCTTTGGTATTGGTATCCCAGAAGTAATGATGACCCGTGGACTGACCACACTTAACAGGAGAAAACATAATTTATGCTTACCTGATAAATTCCTTTCTCCTGTAGTGTGGTCAGTCCACGGCCCACCCTGTTTTTTATGGCAGGTCTAAATTTTTAAATTATACTCCAGTCACCACTGCACCCTTTAGCTTCTCCTTTCTCGTTGGTTCTTGGTCGAATGACTGGGTGTGACGTAGAGGGGAGGAGCTATATAGCAGCTCTGCTGGGTGATCCTCTTGCACTTCCTGTTGGGGAGGAGTTAATATCCCAGAAGTAATGATGACCCGTGGACTGACCACACTACAGGAGAAAGGAATTTATCAGGTAAGCATAAATTATGTTTTTTTGACTGTGAAATAATAGCAGTCAGTTTCCTTCACACGTGTGCGTTTCAGTGCCTGCCAGGGCACAGTGTCACCCCAGTGCAACTCATATCTGGTGTAACAGTAGTGTACATTTAAAAAAAACAACACGTTCTCTTCTAAGGTGTATCCAGTCCACGGATTCATCCATTACTTGTGGGATATTCTCCTTCCCAACAGGAAGCTGCAAGAGGATCACCCACAGCAGAGCTGTCTATATAGCTCCTCCCCTAACTGCCACCTCCCAGTCATTCTCTTGCAGCTCTCGACAAGGGAAGTAGCTAGAGAGATGTGGTGCATTAATGTAGTTTATCTTCAATCAAAAGTTTATTATTTTCAAATGGTACCGGAGTTGTACTATTTTAGCCTCAGGCAGAAAGTTGAAGAAGAGTCTGCCTGAGGTTTTTGATGATCTTAGCGGTTTGTAAGTTAAGTAAGATCCACTGCTGTTCTCACACATAACTGAAGAGATGGGTAACTTCAGCTGGGGGAATAGCGTGCAGGGTTACCTGCTCTGAGGTATGTGCAGTCTTAAATTTTCTAGAGAGATAAGCTAGAAAATGCTGACAGTGCCTGATTTATTTAAGGTAAGCCTGATTAGTGATTTAATAACGACTGGTATCATGCTTGCTGTAAAGGGTAATATTTCTGTTATTTACTCTCATTACTGAATAGATATAACGTTTGCTTGATGTGTATAAACGTTTATTACATATGGTGATAAAACTTTATTCTGGGGCCCAGTTTTTCCACATGGCTGACTAGATTTTGCCTAGGGATAGTTTTTTAAGGCCCTCTCACTGTGAGTACAGGTTGGGAGGGGCCTATTTTCGCGCCTACATTGCGCAGTAGTTTTTGCAGCTTGAGACATCCAGCTTCCCTGAAGGAGTCCCCTGAACATATAGGACCTCTCTAAAGGGTTTTTGTGCCTTCCAAAGTCGTATGGGCAGGTAGGAGCCACAGTAGAGCTGTGGCAGTTGGTTGTGACTGTTTAAAAACGTTTATATCGTTTTTTTTATCTGGTTTTGAAACTAAGGGGTTAATCATCCATTTGCAAGTGGGTGCAATGCTATTTCAGTCTATTATACACACTGTAAACATTTTGTAAGATTTTCTGCTTTTTTCACTGTTTTGCAGTTTCTGTGATTGTTTTTTTCTCTTAAAGGCACAGTACCGTTTTTATTTTTTGCTTCTTCACAGTTATTAAAGTGTTTTCCAAGCTTGCTGGTCTCATTACTAGTCTGTTTAAACATGTCTGACATAGAGGAAACTCATTGTTCATTATGTTTAGAAGCCATTGTGGAACCCCCTCTTAGAATGTGTACCAAATGCACTGATTTTACTATAGATTACAAAGACCATATTCTGGCTTTAAAAAATTTATCACCAGAAGAAATTGACAAGGAGGAAGTTATGCCGTCTAACTCTCCCCACGTGTCAGAACCTATAAATCCCGCTCAGGGGACGCCAAGTACATCTAGCGCGCCCATGGCGTATACCTTGCAAGACATGGCGGCAGTTATGAATCATACCCTTACAGAGGTATTATCTAAACTGCCAGGATTGCAAGGAAAGCGAGACGGCTCTGGGACTAGAATAAATACAGAGCTCTCTGACGCTTTAGTGGCTATGTCTGATATACCCTCACAATGTGCTGAAGCAGGGGAGCTTCAATCTGTGGGTGATTTTTCTGATTCAGGGAAGATACTTCAATCTGATTCTGATATGTCTACATTTAAATTTAAGCTTGAGCACCTCCGCATATTGCTCAGGGAGGTCTTAGCAACTCTGGACGACTGTGACGCTATTGTGGTCCCAGAAAAATTATGTAGATTGGATAAATACTATGCAGTGCCTGTTTACACTGATGTTTTTCCAATCCCTAAGAGGTTTTCTGAAATTATTACTAAGGAATGGGATAGACCAGGTGTACCGTTCTCTCCCCCTCCTGTTTTTAAAAAGATGTTTCCTATAGACGCCGCTACACGGGACTTATGGCAGACGGTCCCTAAGGTGGAGGGAGCCGTTTCTACTCTAGCTAAGCGTACCACTATCCCTGTCGAGGACAGTTGTGCTTTTCTAGATCCAATGGATAAAAAATTAGAGGGTTACCTTAAGAAAAATTTTATTCAACAAGGTTTTATTCTCCAGCCTCTTGCATGCATTTCCCCAGTCACTGCTGCTGCGGCTTTCTGGTTTGAGTCTCTTGAGGAGGCTCTACAGGTTGAAACCCCATTGGAAGATATTATTGACAAGCTTAGGGCCCTTAAGCTAGCCAATTCATTTGTTTCTGATGCTGTTGTTCATTTAACCAAACTAACGGCTAAAAATTCAGGTTTTGCTATTCAGGGGCATAGGGCGCTATGGCTTAAATCCTGGTCAGCTGACGTGACTTCAAAGTCTAAACTTCTCAACATTCCCTTCAAAAGACAGATCCTATTCGGGCCTGGACTGAAGGAGATCATTTCTGACATCACTGGAGGAAAAGGTCACGCCCTTCCTCAAGACAGGTCCAACAAATTAAGGACCAAACAGTCTAGTTTTCGGCCCTTTCGAAACTTCAAGAGTGGCGCAGCTTCAACTTCCTCCAACACAAAGCAAGATGGAACTTTTGCCCAGTCTAAGCCGGTCTGGAGACCTCACCAGGCTTGGAACAAGGGGAAACAGGCCAAAAAGCCTGCTGCTGCCTCTAAGACAGCATGAAGGGGCAGCCCCCGATCCGGAAACGGATCTAGTAAGGGGCAGACTCTCTCTCTTCGCCCAGGCTTGGGCAAGAGATGTCCAGGATCCCTGGGCATTGGAAATTGTGTCCAAGGGTTATCTTCTGGAATTCAAAACCTCTCCCCCAAAAGGGAGATTTCATCTCTCACATTTATCTGTAAACCAGATAAAGAGAGAGGCATTCTTACATTGTGTTCGAGACCTCCTAGTTATGGGGGTGATCCACCCAGTTCCAGAGGAGGAACAGGGGCAGGGCTTTTATTCAAATCTGTTTGTGGTTCCCAAGAAAGAGGGAACATTCAGACCAATCTTAGATCTCAAGATCTTAAACAAATCCCATCCTTCAAGATGGAGACTATTCGAACCATCCTTCCTATGATCCAGGAGGGTCAATATATGACTACCGTAGACTTAAAGGATGCTTATCTTCACATCCCGATACACAAAGATCATCATTGTTTTCTCAGGTTTGCCTTTCTAGACAGGCACTATCAGTTTGTGGCTCTTCCCTTAGGGTTGGCCACGGCACCAATAATCTTTACGAAGGTTCTAGGGTCCCTCCTAGCGGTCCTAAGGCCGCGGGGTATAGCAGTAGCCCCTTACTTAGATGACATTCTAATACAGGCGGCGACTTTTCAAATCGCAAGGTCCCATACGGACATTGTTCTGGCATTTCTGAGGTCCCATGGGTGGAAGGTGAACGAAGAAAAGAGTTCTCTATCACCTCTAACAAGAGTTTCATTCCTAGGGACTCTGATAGATTCGTTAGAAATGAAGATTTACCTAACGAAGGCCAGATTGTCAAAACTTCTAGACTCTTGCCGTGTTCTTTATTCCACTTCTCATCCTTCAGTGGCTCAGTGTATGGAAGTAATCGGTTTAATGGTAGCTGCAATGGACATAGTACCGTTTGCCCGCCTACATCTCAGGCCGCTGCAACTTTGCATGCTCAGTCAGTGGAATGGGGATTACACAGATTTGTCCCCTCTACTAAATCTGGATCAAGAAACCAGGGATTCTCTTCTCTGGTGGCTATGTCAGGTCCATCTGTCCAAGGGGATGAGCTTTCGCAGGCCAGATTGGACTATAGTAACGACAGATGCCAGCCTTCTGGGCTGGGGTGCAGTCTGGAACTCCCTGAAGGCTCAGGGCTCGTGGACTCAGGAGGAGGCACTCCTTCCAATAAACATTCTGGAACTAAGAGCGATTTTCAATGCTCTTCAGGCGTGGCCTCAGCTAGCTGGGTTCAGGTTCATCAGATTTCAGTCGGACAATATCACGACTGTAGCCTACATCCATCATGTCATCCTGTCCACCATGGACCCTACCGCTGAGGCAGGACCTTCTACTTCAGGGTCCTTTCAACCATCCAAACCTAATTTCTCTGCGTCTGACTGCTTGGAGATTGAACGCTTGATTTTATCAAAGCGTGGTTTCTCTGAATCGGTCATTGATACCTTAATTCAGGCTCGAAAGCCGGTTACCAGGAAAATCTATCATAAGATATGGTGTAAATATCTTCATTGGTGTGAATCCAAGGGTTACTCATGGAGTAAGGTCAGGATTCCTAGAATATTATCTTTTCTCCAAGAAGGATTGGAGAAGGGATTGTCGGCTAGTTCCTTAAAGGGACAGATTTCAGCTCTGTCTATTCTTTTGCACAAGCGTCTGGCTAATACTCCAGACTTTCAGGCGTTTTGTCAGGCTTTAGTTCGAATCAAGCCTGTGTTTAAACCTGTTGCTCCACCATGGAGTCTAAATTTAGTTATTAAAGTTCTTCAAGGGGTTCCGTTTGAACCTTTGCATTCCATAGATATCAAGCTGTTGTCTTGGAAAGTTCTGTTTTTGGTAGCTATCTCCTCAGCTCGACGAGTTTCGGAGTTATCGGCTTTACAATGTGATTCTCCTTATCTTATTTTCCATGCTGATAAGGTAGTGTTGCGTACCAAACCTGGGTTTCTTCCTAAGGTGGTATCTAATAAGAATATCAATCAGGAGATTGTTGTTCCTTCACTATGTCCTAATCCTTCTTCAAAGAAGGAACGTCTATTACACAATCTTGATGTGGTCCGTGCTTTAAAATTCTATTTACAAGCCACTAAAGATTTTCGTCAAACATCTGCTTTGTTTGTGGTTTACTCTGGACAGAGGAGAGGCCAAAAGGCTTCGGCAACTTCTCTTTCTTTTTGGTTAAGAAGCTTAATCCGCTTTGCTTATGAGACTGCTGGCCAGCAGCCTCCTGTGAGATCGGCAACTTCTCTTTCTTTTTGGTTAAGAAGCTTAATCCGCTTTGCTTATGAGACTGCTGGCCAGCAGCCTCCTGTGAGAAAATTACAGCTCATTCCACTAGAGCAGTAGCTTCAACATGGGCTTTTAAAAATGAGGCTTCTGTTGAACAGATTTGTAAGGCGGCGACTTGGTCTTCGCTTCATACCTTTTCTAAATTCTACAAATTTGATACTTTTGCTTCTTCGGAGGCTGTTTTTGGGAGAAAGGTCTTACAGGCAGTGGTGCCCTCCGTTTAAGCGCCTGCCTTGTCCCTCCCTTCATCCGTGTCCTATAGCTTTGGTATTGGTATCCCACAAGTAATGGATGAATCCATGGACTGGATACACCTTACAAGAGAAAACAAAATTTATGCTTACCTGATAAATTTATTTCTCTTGTGGTGTATCCAGTCCACGGCCCGCCCTGTCATTTTAAGGCAGGTGTTATTTATTTTTTAAAACTACAGTCACCACTGCACCCTATAGTTTCTCCTTTTTCTTGCTTGTCTTAGGTCGAATGACTGGGAGGTGGCAGTTAGGGGAGGAGCTATATAGACAGCTCTGCTGTGGGTGATCCTCTTGCAGCTTCCTGTTGGGAAGGAGAATATCCCACAAGTAATGGATGAATCCGTGGACTGGATACACAACAAGAGAAATAAATTTATCAGGTAAGCATAAATTTTGTTTTTTTGACTGTGAAATAATAGCAGTCAGTTTCCTTCACACGTGTGCGTTTCAGTGCCTGCCAGGGCACAGTGTCACCCCAGTGCAATTCATATCTGGTGTAACAGTAGTGTACATTTAAAAAAAAAAAAAAAACTTTTTTGACTGTGAAATAATAGCAGTCAGTTTCCTTCACGCATGTGCGTTTCAGGGCCTGCCAGGGCACAGTGTCACACCAGTGCAACTCATATCTGGTGTAACAGTAGTGTACATTTAAAAATAAAATAAAATTTTGACTGTAATAGATTGAATAGCAGTTAGTTGTGTGTCAGGCCTACAGCGTCTACTCTGCCAACTTCTGCCAGTGCACAGTGCCACTCATATCTGTTGTCACAGTAGCTTGCACGCATAGTACCACTAATCGAAAAAAAAATGACAGGCAGAGGCAGGCCACCCCGCAGGGGCCGTCGTGCTGCTGTGATTCCCTTTGGCCCTAGAATAATGCCCAGTGTTCAGAGGCCACGTACCCTGAACTCGAACAGTTCTGAGGACATAGTTGACTGGCTAACACAGGACACCCAATCTTCTACAGCTTCCGCTCGGAACCTTGACGCACCATCCTCCTCCAGCTTAGCTTCGGGCACCTCTCAAGTTACCACTCGCCCGCCTGCCGCCACCACCAACACTAGCACCACAGCCGCTTCACTTGATCTGTCAGAGGAGTTATTTACACATCAGTTGGAAGAAATGAGTGATAGTGATGCGCAACCATTATTGCCAGAGGATGTAGATAACAGGGATATGTCTCAGTCAGGCAGCATTACACACATGGATGTACGGTGTGATGATGATGATGTTGTACCCGCTGCTGCTTCCTTTGCTGAGTTGTCAGATACAACTGAAGCGGTTGATGATGACGATGCGTCCGTGGATGTCACGTGGGTGCCCGCTAGAAGAGAAGAAGAACAGGGGGAAGGTTCAGATGGGGAGACAGAGAGGAGGAGGAGACGAGTTGGAAGCAGGGGGAGGTCGTCGCAAGGAGCTAGTGTCACAGTCAGACAGCATGCATTGGCACCCGGGGTCAGCCAGACAGCACGTCAATCAACGCATGCTGTTGCCACCACCAGAATGCCGTCATTGCAGAGCTCAGCAGTGTGGCATTTTTTTGGTGTGTCTGCCTCTGACAACAGCGATGCCATTTGCAACCTGTGCCAAAAGAAACTGAGTCGTGGGAAGTCCAACACCCACCTAGGTACAACTGCTTTGCGAAGGCACATGATCGCACATCACAAATGCCTATGGGATCAACCCATGAGTACAAGCAGCAAACAAACTCAAAGCCGCCATCCTCCTCCTGGTCCAGCATCTTCAGCCACGTCAACCACTGCTGTCCTCCTTGCCCCCTCTCGACCATCCGCCACTCTGTCTCTCACCTTGAGCAGTTCCTGCTCATCTGCCCACAGTCAGGTGTCTGTCAAGGACATGTTTGAGCGTAAGAAGCCAATGTCACAAAGTCACCCCCTTGCCCGGCATCTGACAGCTGGCTTGTCTGAACTCTTAGCCCGCCAGCTTTTACCATACAAGCTGGTGGAGTCTGAGGCGTTCCAAAAATTTGTAGCTATTGGGACACCGCAGTGGAAGGTACCCGGCCAAAATTTCTTTGCACAAAAGGCAATCCCCAACCTGTACTCGATTGTGCAAAAGGAAGTAATGGCATGTCTGGCACACAGTGTTGGGGCAAGGGTCCATCTGACCACTGATACCTGGTCTGCAAAGCATGGTCAGGGCAGGTATATCACCTACACTGCGCATTGGGTAAACCTGCTGACGGCTGCCAAGCATGGAATGCGTGGCTCTGCAGAGGAGTTGGTGACACCGCCACGACTTGCAGGCAGGCCTGCTGCCACCTCCTCTACTCCTCCTACTCCATCCTCTTCCATAACCTCCTCGGCTGAGTCCTCTTCTGCTGCTGCGTCTTGCTCCACATCAACGGCACCCCCCCAGCTCCCCAGGTACTATTCCACATCCAGGATACGGCAGTGTCACACCGTCTTGGGGTTGACTTGCCTGAAAGCAGAGAGTCACACCGGACCAGCACTCCTGTCCGCCCTGAACACACAGGTGGATCAGTGGCTGACTCCGCACCAACTGGAGATCGGCAAAGTGGTTTGTGACAACGGAAGAAATTTGTTGGCGGCATTGAATTTGGGCAAGTTGACACATGTGCCGTGCATGGCACATGTGTGTAATCTGATCGTACAACGCTTTGTGCGTAAGTACCCAGGCTTACAGGACGTCCTGAAGCAGGCCAGGAAGGTGTGTGGCCATTTCAGGCGTTCCTACACGCCCATGGCACACTTTTCAGATATCCAGCGGCGAAACAACATGCCAGTGAGGCGCTTGATTTGCGAAAGCCCGACACGTTGGAATTCAACACTCCTAATGTTCGACCACCTGATCCAACAAGAAAAAGCCGTTAACGACTATTTGTATGACCGGGTGCTAGGACAGCCTTTGCGGAGCTGGGAATTTTTTTGCCACGTTACTGGACGCTCATGCGCAATGCCTGTAGGCTCATGCGTCCTTTTGAGGAGGTGGCAAACCTAGTCAGTCGCACCGAAGGCACCATCAGCGACATCATACCATTTGTTTTCTTCCTGGAGCGTGCCCTGCGAAGAGTGCTGGATCAGGCCGTAGATGAGCGTGAAGAGGAAGAGGAAGAGTTGTGGTCACCATCACCATCAGAAACAGCCTTATCAGCATCGCTTGCTGGACCTGCGGCAACGCTGGAAGAGGATTGTGAGGAAGAGGAGTCAGAGGAGGAATGTGGCTTTGAGGAGGAAGACCAACCACAACAGGCATCCCAGGGTGCTCGTTGTCACCTATCTGGTACCCGTGGTGTTGTACGTGGCTGGGGGGAAGAACATACCTTCAGTGAGATCACTGAGGACGATAAACGGGACATGAGTAGCTCGGCATCCAACCTTGTGCAAATGGGGTCTTTCATGCTGTCGTGCCTGTTGAGGGACCCTCGTATAAAAAGGCTAAAGGAGAATGACCTGTACTGGGTGTTCACGCTACTAGACCCCCGGTATAAGCATGAAGTGCCTGAAATGTTACCAAATTACCGCAAGTCGGAAAGGATGCAGCAGTTCCAAAATAAATTAAAAAGTATGCTTTACAAAGTGTATAAGGGTGATGTCACAGCACAACGGGAATCTAACAGGGGAAGAGGTGAAAGTAATCCTCCTCCTCCCACGACCATGCCGGCAAGGACAGGACGCTTTACAGACGTGTTGTTGATGGAGGAAATGCAGAGCTTTTTAATTCCTACGCATTGCCACAGCCCTTCGGGGTCCACCCTCAGAGAACGACTCGACCGACAGGTAGCAGACTACCTCGCCTTAACTGCAGATCTCGACACTCTGAGGAGCGATGAACCCCTTGACTACTGGGTGTGCCGGCTTGACCTGTGGCCTGAGCTATACCAATTTGCGATAGAACTTCTGGCCTGCCCTGCTTCAAGTGTCCTGTCAGAAAGGACCTTCAGTGCAGCAGGAGGTATTGTCACTGAGAAGAGAAGTCGCCTAGGTCAAAAAAGTCTAGATTACCTCACCTTTATTAAGATGAATGAGGGATGGATCCCAAAGGGACTGAAAGTGGGCGATACATTCGACTAAAAAAGGCCTGATGAGCTGCCTTGGGCTAAAAATGGTCCACACGCTGCTATATTTTATCTCTGAATGCCGGATGACTTGCGTGACTTATCCGCCACCAACTAGGGTTCAAGCCGCAATGTTTTAGGGCACTTTCTGCCTGGGAAACAAACATCAATTTTTCTGCCCGCTGCTACAGCAGCGGCTGCAACAATACCTAATTTTTCAGGCATGTGTACATGCCTAATTTTTCTGGCCTCTGGTGCTGCACTGTGGCTTCAAAAACCAAACCAAAAAAAAGGCACATAACAATGATTAAACTGATAGGAATAGTACTACTTAACACACCTTATAATAACGCAGAGAGAGGCAACGCAGAGAGAGGAGTCTGAAGAAGAGGAGTCAGAGGAGGAAGGTGGCTTTGAGGAGGTGGAAGACCAAACACAGCAGGCGTCCCAGGGGGCTTGTCACCTTTCGGGGACCCTTGGTGTTGTACGTGGCTGGGTGGAGGAAGAGACCTTCAATGACATCAGTGAGGACAAGGAACGGGACATGGCTAGCTTGGTATCCAACCTTGTGCAAATGGAGAGTTTGCAGTTGTGCAAATGGACTCTTTGCGGTTGTTTGCGGTGCGTTAAACAGGGAGTTTGGTCTGTCACTGTGCAGCGGGCGTAACCCTTACACTACCTGATCGATACAACATCATACCTGATGTTTTAAAGCACGTTATTCCAAACAATTTAGGAATGTTAGGTGATTTATGCCCTTTATGGATTAAAACCAGACTCTGCATCAACTATGTAATTTTCCATGGGAGTTTTGCCATGGATCCCCCTCCGGCATGCCACAGTCCAGGTGTTAGTACCCTTGAAACAACTTTTCCATCACTATTGTGGCCAGAAAGAGTCCCTGTGGGTTTTAAAATTCGCCTGCCTATTGAAGTCTATGGCGGTTCGCCCGGTTTGCCCGTTCGCGAACATTTGAGGAAAATTTTATGTTCACGACATCACTATCTGTCATTTGTTTTATTATCTCCACCCAATATGTATCAAATCTGTCACACTTCCACCATATATGTGTGGGAGTCCCTATCTCGCCGCACCCTCTCCAGCACATTTTACTTGTTGTCTTGTAAATCTTATGCAGTCTGCTGGGGGTGAGGTACCATCTTGTTAGAAATTTGTAATTTGTTTCTAATATCCTCATAGATATTGATGATTTTTTTATGGCTAGGAAGGCTTTACGCCAATCCTTATTGTCAATGTTAATGCCCAGCTCTGTCTCCCATACTTTAGTGTATGCTGGAAGTTGGTGATCGTCTTCTACTAGAGGTTGTTTGTACAGTATGGATATCGCGTGTCTTGTTGTGTTATTCTGGCAGCATAAGCTCTCATATGGCGTGAACTGTCTTGTTAGTTGTCTTTTGTGTGGGTGGGTGTCTATGAAGTGTCTCAACTGTGTGTGTGAGAACCAGCTCAAACCTATTTCCGGGTGACTTT
>NW_026512948.1:84331-163802 GCF_027579735.1 Bombina bombina | reverse complement strand
CCTGGTATTTTCCTACCTACCTTTCTGGTATTTTTCTATATGTATCTGACCTCACCTGTCGCCCTTTTCCCATTTCAGACCATCACCTGGTCACCTATAATATTAATGCAACCCACTCCTCCATCCCCCCCCCCCGCACCTGTAGAAATCTACATGCTGTTGATCCTCTCCAATTTTCAAAAAATATTCAAGATCTCCTCCCTCACAGTTCCACTATAACCTGCCCTGATTTCGCAACAGCCTACTATAACAAAACTCTCTCCTCTGCACTAGACACACTTGCCCCTCCCCAGCTGTGCAAAACATCACGCCATCAGTTGCAGCCCTGGCACTCTCAGCAAACACGCTATTTGCAAAAATGCTCCCGTACTGCTGAGCATGTCTGGAGGAAAACTCACTCTGAACCTGACTTCATACACTATAAGTTTATTCTTCGTTCATACACTTCTGCCCTTCACTTAGCCAAGCAAACCTACTTCTCTTCTCTTATATCAACTCTTTCCTCAAACCCTAAATGACTCTTCTCGATCTTTAACTCTCTCCTCTACCCACCTGCTCCACCCCCCTCATCTGTCTTTAGTGCTCAAGACCGGGCAGACTACTTTTTAAACAAAACACATACTATCTGAAGCAACATCCCAACACCAACCTGCAATATTCCATCAACAGGTCCAGTTACTCCCTCTGCCACCCTCTGCATCTTCCATCCAGCCACTGAGAATGAAGTTTCCTTCTTACTATCTTCCTCATGCCTCACTACCTGCCGGTACCCGATCCCTTCCCATCTAATACCCTCCCTATCTTCCACCCTCACTCCTGCTCTTACCCACATCTTCAACCTATCTCTCTCTACCGGCTCATTCCCATCTTCTTTCAAACACGCTAAAGTCACTCCCATACTCAAAAAACCCTCCCTCGACCTTAATTCTCCTGAAAGCTACCGCCCAATATCACTGCTTCCACTAACATCAAAACTCCTTGAAAAACTAGTTTACAATTGCCTAACCCACTTCCTGTCTGCCAACTCCTTGCTTGACCCCTTGCAATCCGGATTCCCCCCCAAACACTCAACTGAGACTGCCCTTACCAAGGTTACTAACAATCTTCTCTCTGCTAAAAATATTGGCCACTACTCCATACTCATCTTACTTGACCTCTCAGCTGCCTTTGACACAGTTAACCACCCCCTCCTCCTACAGACCCTTAGCTCTTTTGACCTCTGTGACACTGCTCTTTCCTGGATTCACTCCTAACTTTTTCACAAGTCTTTTTCTGTGTCATTTGCCAGTGACTCCTCCTCTCCAATGCCTCTGTCTGTTGGAGTACCTCAAGGATCTGTCCTGAACTTATCAACAGTTATGGATTCAAATATCACCTCTATGCTGATGACACCCAGATCTACCTCTCCACCCCTGCTCTCTCTCCCTCTGTCCTTTCTCATGTCAGCAACTGCTTATCTGGTATTTCTTCCTGGATGGCCTCTCACCACCTAAAGATTAACATGTCCAAGACTGAGCTCCTTCTTATCCCCCCCCTCAAGCTCTACGCCGACTTGTGACTTCTCTATCCCTGTTGACAGCATCACCATTTCCCCAAGTCCGCTGCCTCGGAGTTACACTTGACTCAAATCTATCCTTAGCCCCCTATATCCAATCGCTTTCTACATCCTGCTGCAACCATCTACGCATCATTTCCAAGATTCGACCTTTTCTGTGCGCTAACACCACAAAGCAAATAATCCACTCCCTTGTTATTTCCCGACTTGACTACTGCAATAACTTACTTACTGGCCTTCCTCTTTCCCGCCTCTCCCCCCTTCAACCCATCCTTAATGCCTCTGCCAGGCTGATCCACCTTTCCCGTCGCTCTGTATCTGCTGCACCTCTCTGCGAATCCCTTCATTGGCTCCCTATACACAGCAGAATAAAATTCAAAATTCTCACCCTTGCATACAAAGCACTCACCAACGCCGCTCCCCTCTACCTATCCTCTCTAACTAACAAGTATACTCCAGCCCGCCCACTAAGATCCAACAATGACCTGCTCCTTGCATCTACGACTATCGCCTCCTCTAATGCTAGACTGCAGGACTTCTGTCATGCAGCACCTACCCTCTGGAACACTCTCCCTCGTGCTGTCAGGCTTTGCCCTAATCTTTCTTCCTTTAAATGCTCTCTGAAGACTTTTCTGTTCAGAGAAGCCTACCACCCAACTCAATAATATTTCTCTTACCTAACAACATTTCCCTTATCTAACTCTGCATTAACATCTTTCTCAATCTTGCAGTCCTCACCTCCTGTTTCTCAACCTCCTACCCTTCTAGATTGTAAGTTCCCACGGGAATAGGGCTTTCAATTCCTACTGTATGTGTTTGTAAATTTTGTCCTGTCTCTTAGAAGTTTTATATAATTGTTTTATTTAAATGAACTGTAACCATGGACAGCGCTGCAGAATATGATGGCACTTCATAAAGTAATAATAATAATAATCTCACACTGTCTTCTCCCAAACCCAGACCTTCATTTTACAATGTATTCTCAGAAATCCAAGACTTTCATCTCACACTGTCCTCTCCCACACCCTCACCTTCAAGTCACACTGTCATCCCCCAAGCCCAGACCTTCATCTCACACTGTCCTCTCTCACACCCTCACCTTCATATCACACTGTCATCTCCCAGTCCCAGACCATCTCACATTGGCCATGATGTTTAAAACATCAACGGACCATCGGGAAATTGGTTCGCTGACCTTGTCAGCATCACAGCCCAATGATCAATCAAACTGTTAAAAAAAAAAAATTGCCCCAAACAGTGCGCTCACTGAAACTAAAATTAGTTTCAGTGTAGGCACACTTCAAAAATTGCCTACACTAACTAGCTCAGGTGATGTTTGTCTCGGCAGCTGATAACTGACAAGACAAATATGGCCACTATCACCCTCGCAACCTGCACTTCGCTGCTTTGAACATATCGATCTTTTGTCGATGTGTCCAAAGCACAGTGCAGGCTAATCCCACTAGCACACCTCGCTAACTCCCTTTATATGCCTATTTCTACGTCACGCCTAAGCTATATTCCCGCTCCTCCTCGCTACCACCCACCGACTACCTAAAACTACGTCATGGCTAACCTACACTGACCGTCCAGCTAACTCCCCCTGCCTGCCTACACCTACATCACGCCTAATCCACACACCTCCAGAATGCCCAGCGAAGTCCCTAATACCACCTACACTGACATAATGTGTAAGCAACACTTCCCCTGTAACGCCCATCTAACTGCCTTATGTAAAAAGATAACTTACTATAATAAGCTATACTATAAGTAATAAACCTTATTATAACTATATAGCTATATTGCTAAAGTTATCATCAATGTTTAAATAATATGTCACAGAGATGTGCTAAAACTCTTTCAGCACTGGCAACGTCTGTTTGGCTATCCAGGTTCCTGGAGCTCAGTGCCAAACCAGCAAAACCGATGGTGGTCCGGGCCATAATTCCAGGAGCCCGGATAGCCTAAGGAGGTTTTGCCGGTACCGCCAGCGTTTACCTAATTTCCATGACAAAATATGCATATATGGGTGCTATTATTCTGAACTGCTGTTACTTTGATTGCCTTATTGTTACCGAACTCTGCCTGTCTGACCACTCTGCCTGATAACCCTTGAATTGCTGGATTGCCTTATCATTACTGAACTCTGCCTGCCTGATCATTCTACTGGTTTACCCCTGAACTGCTAAACCACTGGTGTACCTTTGTTGCTGACCTCTGCCTGTTCCTGACCATTCTCTTGGTTTACCCCTGAACTGCTAAACTTCTGGATTACCTTTGTTGCTGACCTCTGCCTGTTCCTGACTATTCTGCTGGTTTACCCCTGAACTGCTAATCTGCTGGATTGCCTTTCTCTTGTTGCCATTAAGGACTGTCCTGTCTACCGTGAGTACTGCTTACCTCATTTCTTACACGCACTTTGTTCTGGGATATTTCTTTATCCTTCCACTTGACGCCAGGTTAAGAAGACTACTGGACAAGTTTGGTCTGATAGTGAAATATCCCACAAGCATTACAATTATATCTACAGTCTTTGAAATAAAATTCAGGGTCATGTATAATGAATATTAGTGTAAGTATTAGATATATACATAAAATACAGGGTCATGTATAATGAATATTAGTGTAAGTATTGGATATACAAATAAAATGCATGGTCATGTATAATGAATATTAGTGTAAGTATTGGATATATAAAATATAATGCATGGTCATGTATAATGAATATTAGTGTAAGTATTAGATATATAAATAAAATGCATGGTTATGTATAATGAATATAAGTGTAAGTATTGGATATATAAAATAAAATGCATGGTCATGTATAATAAATATTAGTTTAAGTATTGGATATATAAAATAAAATACAGGGTCATGTATAATGAATATTAGTGTAAGTATTGGATATATAAAATAAAATGCATGGTCATGTATAATGAATATTAGTGTAAGTATTGGATATATAAAATAAAATACAGGGTCATGTATAATGAATATAAGTGTAAGTATTAGATATATAAATAAAATGCACGGTCATGTATAATGAATATTAGTGTAAGTATTAGATATATAAATAAAATGCATGGTCATGTATAATGAATATTAGTGTAAGTATTGGATATATAAAATATAATGCATGGTCATGTATAATGAATATTAGTGTAAGTATTAGATATATAAATAAAATGCATGGTCATGTATAATGAATATTAGTGTAAGTATTGTATATATAAAATAAAATGCATGGTCATGTATAATGAATATTAGTGTAAGTATTGGATATATAAAATAAAATGCATGGTCATGTATAATGAATATTAGTGTAAGTATTGGATATATAAAATAAAATGCATGGTCATGTATAATGAATATTAGTGTAAGTATTGGATATATAAATAAAATACATGGTCATGTATAATAAATATTAGTGTAAGTATTGGATATATAAAATAAAATGCATGGTCATGTATAATGAATATTAGTGTAAATATTAGATATATAAAATAAAATGCTGGGTCATGTATAATGAATATTAGTGTAAGTATTAGATATATAAATAAAATGCATGGTCATGTATAATAAATATTAGTGTAAGTATTGGATATATAAAATAAAATGCATGGTCATGTATAATGAATATTAGTGTAAGTATTAGATATATAAATAAAATGCATGGTCATGTATAATAAATATTAGTGTAAGTATTGGATATATAAAATAAAATGCATGGTCATGTATAATGAATATTAGTGTAAGTATTAGATATATAAATAAAATGCATGGTCATGTATAATGAATATTAGTGTAAGTATTGGATATATAAAATAAAATGCATGGTCATGTATAATGAATATTAGTGTAAGTATTGGATATATAAAATAAAATACATGGTCATGTATAATGAATATTAGTGTAAGTATTGGATATATAAAATAAAATACATGGTCATGTATAATAAATATTAGTGTAAGTATTGGATATATAAAATAAAATGCATGGTCATGTATAATGAATATTAGTGTAAATATTAGATATATAAAATAAAATGCAGGGTCATGTATAATGAATATTAGTGTAAGTATTAGATATATAAATAAAATGCATGGTCATGTATAATAAATATTAGTGTAAGTATTGAATATATAAAATAAAATACAGGTTCATGTGTAAAGAATATTAGTGTATGTATTGGATATATAAAATATAATGCATGGTCATGTATAATGAATATTAGTGTAAGTATTGGATATATAAAATAAAATGCATGGTCATGTATAATGAATATTAGTGTAAGTATTGGATATATAAAATATAATGCATGGCTATGTATAATCAATATTAGTGTAAGGATTGGATATATAAATAAAATGCATGGTCATGTATAAAGAATATTAGTGTAAGTATTGGATATATAAAATATAATGCATGGCTATGTATAATCAATATTAGTGTAAGGATTGGATATATAAATAAAATGCATGGTCATGTATAAAGAATATTAGTGTAAGTATTGGATATATAAAATAAAATGCATGGTCATGTATAATGAATATTAGTGTAAGTATTGGATATATAAATAAAATACATGGTCATGTATAATAAATATTAGTTTAAGTATTGGATATATAAAATAAAATGCATGGTCATGTATAATGAATATTAGTGTAAGTATTGGATATATAAAATAAAATGCATGGTCATGTATAATGAATATTAGTGTAAGTATTGGATATATAAAATAAAATACAGGGTCATGTATAATGAATATAAGTGTAAGTATTAGATATATAAATAAAATGCATGGTCATGTATAATGAATATTAGTGTAAGTATTGGATATATAAATAAAATGCACGGTCATGTATAATGAATATTAGTGTAAGTATTAGATATATAAATAAAATGCATGGTCATGTATAATGAATATTAGTGTAAGTATTGGATATATAAAATAAAATGCATGGTCATGTATAATGAATATTAGTGTAAGTATTAGATATATAAATAAAATGCATGGTCATGTATAATGAATATTAGTGTAAGTATTGGATATATAAAATAAAATGCATGGTCATGTATAATGAATATTAGTGTAAGTATTGGATATATAAAATAAAATACATGGTCATGTATAATGAATATTAGTGTAAGTATTGGATATATAAAATAAAATACATGGTCATGTATAATAAATATTAGTGTAAGTATTGGATATATAAAATAAAATGCATGGTCATGTATAATGAATATTAGTGTAAATATTAGATATATAAAATAAAATGCAGGGTCATGTATAATGAATATTAGTGTAAGTATTAGATATATAAATAAAATGCATGGTCATGTATAATAAATATTAGTGTAAGTATTGAATATATAAAATAAAATACAGGTTCATGTGTAAAGAATATTAGTGTATGTATTGGATATATAAAATATAATGCATGGTCATGTATAATGAATATTAGTGTAAGTATTGGATATATAAAATAAAATGCATGGTCATGTATAATGAATATTAGTGTAAGTATTGGATATATAAAATATAATGCATGGCTATGTATAATCAATATTAGTGTAAGGATTGGATATATAAATAAAATGCATGGTCATGTATAAAGAATATTAGTGTAAGTATTGGATATATAAAATATAATGCATGGCTATGTATAATCAATATTAGTGTAAGGATTGGATATATAAATAAAATGCATGGTCATGTATAAAGAATATTAGTGTAAGTATTGGATATATAAAATAAAATGCATGGTCATGTATAATGAATATTAGTGTAAGTATTGGATATATAAATAAAATACATGGTCATGTATAATAAATATTAGTGTAAGTATTGGATATATAAAATAAAATGCATGGTCATGTATAATGAATATTAGTGTAAATATTAGATATATAAAATAAAATGCTGGGTCATGTATAATGAATATTAGTGTAAGTATTAGATATATAAATAAAATGCATGGTCATGTATAATAAATATTAGTGTAAGTATTGGATATATAAAATAAAATGCATGGTCATGTATAATGAATATTAGTGTAAGTATTAGATATATAAATAAAATGCATGGTCATGTATAATAAATATTAGTGTAAGTATTAAATATATAAAATAAAATACAGGTTCATGTGTAAAGAATATTAGTGTATGTATTGGATATATAAAATATAATGCATGGTCATGTATAATGAATATTAGTGTAAGTATTGGATATATAAAATAAAATGCATGGTCATGTATAATGAATATTAGTGTAAGTATTGGATATATAAAATATAATGCATGGCTATGTATAATCAATATTAGTGTAAGGATTGGATATATAAATAAAATGCATGGTCATGTATAAAGAATATTAGTGTAAGTATTGGATATATAAAATATAATGCATGGCTATGTATAATCAATATTAGTGTAAGGATTGGATATATAAATAAAATGAATGGTCATGTATAAAGAATATTAGTGTAAGTATTGGATATATAAAATAAAATGCATGGTCATGTATAATGAATATTAGTGTAAGTATTGGATATATAAATAAAATACATGGTCATGTATAATAAATATTAGTGTAAGTATTGGATATATAAAATAAAATGCATGGTCATGTATAATGAATATTAGTGTAAATATTAGATATATAAAATAAAATGCTGGGTCATGTATAATGAATATTAGTGTAAGTATTAGATATATAAATAAAATGCATGGTCATGTATAATAAATATTAGTGTAAGTATTGGATATATAAAATAAAATGCATGGTCATGTATAATGAATATTAGTGTAAGTATTAGATATATAAATAAAATGCATGGTCATGTATAATAAATATTAGTGTAAGTATTGGATATATAAAATAAAATGCATGGTCATGTATAATGAATATTAGTGTAAGTATTAGATATATAAATAAAATGCATGGTCATGTATAATGAATATTAGTGTAAGTATTGGATATATAAAATAAAATGCATGGTCATGTATAATGAATATTAGTGTAAGTATTGGATATATAAAATAAAATACATGGTCATGTATAATGAATATTAGTGTAAGTATTGGATATATAAAATAAAATACATGGTCATGTATAATAAATATTAGTGTAAGTATTGGATATATAAAATAAAATGCATGGTCATGTATAATGAATATTAGTGTAAATATTAGATATATAAAATAAAATGCAGGGTCATGTATAATGAATATTAGTGTAAGTATTAGATATATAAATAAAATGCATGGTCATGTATAATAAATATTAGTGTAAGTATTGAATATATAAAATAAAATACAGGTTCATGTGTAAAGAATATTAGTGTATGTATTGGATATATAAAATATAATGCATGGTCATGTATAATGAATATTAGTGTAAGTATTGGATATATAAAATAAAATGCATGGTCATGTATAATGAATATTAGTGTAAGTATTGGATATATAAAATATAATGCATGGCTATGTATAATCAATATTAGTGTAAGGATTGGATATATAAATAAAATGCATGGTCATGTATAAAGAATATTAGTGTAAGTATTGGATATATAAAATAAAATACAGGGTCATCTATAATGAATATTAGTGTAAGTATTGGATATATAAAATATAATGCATGGTTATGTATAATGAATATAAGTGTAAGTATTAGATATATAAAATATAATGCATGGCTATGTATAATGAATATAAGTGTAAGTATTAGATATATAAAATATAATGCATGGTTATGTATAATGAATATAAGTGTAAGTATTGGATATATAAATAAAATGCAGGGTCATGTATAATGAATATTAGTGTAAGTATTGGATATATAAAAACATAATTTATGTAAGAACTTACCTGATAAATTCATTTCTTTCATATTAGCAAGAGTCCATGAGCTAGTGACGTATGGGATATACATTCCTACCAGGAGGGGCAAAGTTTCCCAAACCTCAAAATGCCTATAAATACACCCCTCACCACACCCACAATTCAGTTTAACGAATAGCCAAGAAGTGGGGTGATAAGAAAGGAGCGAAAGCATCAAACAAGGAATTGGAATAATTGTGCTTTATACAAAAAAAATCATAACCACCACAAAAAGGGTGGGCCTCATGGACTCTTGCCAATATGAAAGAAATTAATTTATCAGGTAAGTTCTTACATAAATTATGTTTTCTTTCATGTAATTGGCAAGAGTCCATGAGCTAGTGACGTATGGGATAGCAGATACCCAAGATGTGGAACTTCCACGCAAGAGTCACTAGAGAGGGAGGAATTAAATAAAGACAGCCAATTTCGCTGAAAAAATAATCCATAACCCAAATCAAAAAGTTTTAATCTTATAATGAAAAAAACTGAAATTCTAAGCAGAAGAATCAAACTGAAACAGCTGCCTGAAGTACTTTTCTACCAAAAACTGCTTCAGAAGAAGAAAAAACATCAAAATGGTAGAATTTAGTAAAAGTATGCAAAGAAGACCAAGTTGCTGCTTTGCAAATCTGATCAACAGAAGCTTCATTCTTAAAAGCCCAGGAAGTAGAAACTGACCTAGTAAAATGAGCCGTAATCCTTTGAGGTGGGGATTTACCCGACTCCACATAAGCATGATGAATCAAAGACTTTAACCAAGATGCTAAAGAAATGGCAGAAGCCTTCTGACCTTTCCTAGAACCAGAAAAGACAACAAATAGACTAGAAGTCTTCCTGAAATCTTTAGTAGCTTCAACATAATATTTCAAAGCTCTAACTACATCCAAAGAATGTAAAGATCTCTCCAGAGAATTCTTAGGATTAGGACACAAAGAAGGAACAACAATTTCTCTACTAATGTTGTTAGAATTCACAACTTTAGGTAAAAAATTAAATGAAGTCCGCAACACCGCCTTATCCTGATGAAAAATCAGAAAAGGAGATTCACAAGAAAGAGCAGATAACTCAAAAACTCTTCTAGCAGAAGAGATGGCCAAAAGGAATAAAACTTTCCAAGAAAGTAATTTAATATCCAGAGAATGCATATGCTCTAACGGAGGAGCCTTTAAAGCCCTCAGAACCAAATTAAGAATCCAAGGAGGAGAAATTGACTTAATGACAGGCTTAATACGAACCAAAGCCTGTACAAAACAATGAATATCAGGATGATTAGCAATCTTTCTGTGAAAAAGTACAGAAAGAGCAGAGATTTGTCCTTTCAAGGAACTTGCAGACAAACCTTTTTCCAAACCATCCTGAAGAAACTGTAAAATTCTAGGAATTCTAAAAGAATGCCAAGAGAACTTATGAGAAGAACACCAAGAAATGTAAGTCTTCCAAACTCGGTAATAGATCTTTCTAGACACAGATTTATGAGCCTGTAACATAGCATTAATCACTGAATCAGAGAAACCTCTATGACTAAGTATTAAGCGTTCAATCTCCATACCTTCAAATTTAATGATTTGAGATCCTGATGGAAAAATGGGCCTTGAGATAGAAGGTCTGGCCTTAACGGAAGTGTCCAAGGTTGGCAACTGGCCATCCGAACGAGATCCGCATACCAAAACCTGTGTGGCCATGCTGGAGCCACCAGCAGCACAAACGAACGCTCCATTAGGATTTTGGAAATCACTTTTGGAAGAAGAACTAGAGGCGGAAAGATATAAGCAGGTTGATAATTCCAAGGAAGTGACAACGCGTCCACCGCTTCCGGCTGAGGATCCCTGGATCTGGACAGATACCTGGGAAGTTTCTTGTTTAGATGAGAGGCCATCAGATCTATTTCTGGAAGTCCCCAGATTTGAACAATCTGAAGAAATACCTCTGGGTGAAGAGACCATTCGCCCGGATGTAACGTCTGGCGACTGAGATAATCCGCTTCCCAATTGTCTATAACTGGGATGTGAACCGCAGAAATTAGGAGCTGGATTCCACCCATACAAGTATCCGAGATACTTCTTTCATAGCCTGAGGACTGTGAGTCCCCCCTTGATGATTGACATATGCCACGGTTGTGACATTTTCTGTCTGAAAACAAATGATTCTCTCTTCAGAAGAGGCCAGAACTGAAGAGCTCTGAAAATCGCACAGAGTTCCAAAAAGTTGATTGGTAATCTCGCCTCCTGAGATTCCCAAACCCCCTGCGCTGTCAGAGATCCCCATACAGCTCCCCAACCTGAAAGACTCGCATCTGTTGAGATCACAGTCCAGGTTGGACGAACAAAAGAAGCCCCTTGAATTAAACGATGGTGATCCAACCACCAAGTCAGAGAAGATCGAACATTGGGATTTAAGGATATTAATTGTGATATATTTGTATAATCCCTGCACCATTGGTTCAGCATACAAAGCTGGAGAGGTCTCATGTGAAAACGAGCAAAAGGGATCGCGTCCGATGCAGCAGTCATGAGACCTAGAATTTCCATGCACAAAGCTACCGAAGGGAATGATTGAGACTGAAGGTTTCAACAAGCTGAAACCAATTTCAGACGTCTCTTTTCTGTTAGAGACAAAGTCATGGACACTGAATCTATTTGGAAACCCAAAAAGGTTACCCTTGTCTTAGGAATCAAGGAACTCTTTGGTAAATTGATCCTCCAACCATGTCTTTGAAGAAACAACACAAGTTGATTCGTATGAGATTCTGCAGAATGTAAAGACTGAGCAAGTACCAAGATATCGTCCAAATAAGGAAATACCGCAATACCCTGTTCTCTGATTACAGAGAGAAGGGCACCGAGAACCTTTGAAAAGATCCTTGGAGCTGTTGCTAGGCCAAACGGAAGAGCAACAAACTGGTAATGCTTGTCTAGAAAAGAGAACCTCAGAAACTGATAGTGATCTGGATGGATAGGAATATGAAGATATGCATCCTGTAAGTCTATTGTAGACATATAATGCCCTTGCTGAACAAAAGGCAGAATAGTCCTTATGGTCACCATTTTGAATGTTGGTATCCTTACATAACAATTCAATATTTTTAGATCCAGAACTGGTCTGAAGGAATTCTCCTTCTTTGGTACAATGAACAGATTTGAGTAAAACCCCAGACCCCGTTCCAGAACTGGAACTGGCACAATTACCCCAGCCAACTCTAGGTCTGAAACACATTTCAGAAACGCCTGAGCCTTTACTGGGTTTACTGGAATGCGTGAGAGAAAAAATCTTCTCACATGCGGTGTTACCTTGAAACCTATTCTGTACCCTTGTGAAACAATGTTCTGAATCCAAAGACTTTGAATCGAATTTATCCAAACATCTTTGAAAAATCGTAACCTGCCCCCTACCAGCTGTGCTGGAATGAGGGCCGCACCTTCATGCGGATTTGGGAGCTGGTTTTGACTTTCTAAAAGGCTTGGATTTATTCCAGACTGGAGAAGGTTTCCAAACGGAAACTGTTCCTTTAGGGGAAGGGTCAGGCTTTTGTTCCTTATTCTGACGAAAGGAACGAAAACGATTAGCAGCCCTATATTTACCTTTAGATTTTTTGTCCTGAGGCAAAAAGGCTCCCTTCCCCCCAGTAAAAGTTGAAATTATAGAATCCAACTGCGAACCAAATAATTTATTACCTTGGAAAGAAAGAGAAAGCAACGTTGACTTAGAAGTCATATCTGCATTCCAAGACTTTAGCTATTTTAGCTAGAAGAGCTTTATGGCTTAAGACATATACCTGACATCAATTCTAATGATATCAAAAATGGCATCACAAATAAAGTTATTAGCATGTTGAAGAAGTTTAACAATGCTGTAACAGAGAGGCA
The DNA here is from genome assembly GCF_027579735.1 of Bombina bombina. Taxonomy (NCBI): domain Eukaryota; kingdom Metazoa; phylum Chordata; class Amphibia; order Anura; family Bombinatoridae; genus Bombina; species Bombina bombina. The sequence goes on along the minus strand of NW_026512948.1, from coordinate 150,494 downwards.
GTAGGATCTGTAATATATTTTGGGTAGGCAGAGACAAGCAAGTAACTACTCTTGGTAATTGTAGCAGAGAGGCAGTAGGATCTGTAATATCTTTTTGGTAAGCAGAGACAAGCAAATAACTACTCTTGGTAATTGTAATAATAACCCCTTTCCACCAAGAACTAGACGACACATAGCTTGGGAGTCAACAACAACTATTTCTTCAACAGAACAAAAATAACAAACACTTTTTAAAAAGCAGTCTCCCCTACAAGGGGTTTCCCAACTGAAACAGCAGGGAGTTTAAACAGTAACATACAGTTTAACATACATTTTAACCATTAGCCTAAATAACAATTCCTGCATAGTTCATAAGTGGCGAGTTTTGCCACAATGCTCCCCCAGAACCAAGCCGGCATACCCAGTCTGATCCCAACGGATTGGCTTGGGGAGGTCCGGAGGAGTGTTCACAGATCAAGGTTCAAGTTCAGTTTGTCTGGACAACCCGTCGGCGTTGCCGTTTTGCTTCCCAGGTCGGTAATGGATTGTTAAGTCAAACGGCTGCAGCGCCAAACTCCAGCGCAACAGCCGGGCATCGTCTCCGGATACCCTGTTCAGCCACACCAACGGGTTGTGATCTGTGAGCAGGGAAAATTGTTGTCCATATAGATATGGCTGAAGTTTCTTGAGGGCCCACACCACGGCCAGGCATTCCTTTTCGATGGCGGCGTAGCTAACTTCTCGGGGTAAAAGTTTCCTGCTTAGGTAGGCCACAGGATGCTCGCTGCCATCAGCCCCAACTTGGCTCTGCACGGCTCCCAATCCAAACATAGAAGCGTCTGTATGGACGAGAAAGCGTTTAGTTGGATCCGGGGCATTCTTGGAATGCTTGTTCACACCCTGGGCTCCAGGTAACAATCTTAGGAAGGTTTTTACGGGTGAGGTCGGTGAGGGGTTTGGCTAGGGTACTATAATTAGGTACAAACTTCCTATAATAGCCTGCGGTACCTAGAAAGGCTAGCACTTGGGTCTTGGTACGGGGAGTGGGCCACTTGGCTATGGCCTCTACCTTGGCCGGTTCGGGCTTCTGCTGCTCGCTACCTACTCGGTGCCCTAGGTACTGGACCTCCGCCATCCCTATATGACATTTGCTAGGCTTAAGGGTTAATCCTGCCACCCTAATGCGATCTAGGATCGCCCCTATATGGTTCAAATGCTCGTCCCAGGAGCTGCTAAATATAGCTATGTCGTCTAAATAGGCGCATGCGTACTCGTGGGACCCATCCAGTAGCCGATCTACCATTCGCTGGAAAGTAGCCGGAGCGTTCTTCATCCCGAATGGCATGACCTTGAATTGGTACAGGCCAAACGGGGTGACGAACGCTGATTTGGGGATGGCATCCTCGGCTAGTGGGATCTGCCAGTACCCCTTACACAGATCTATGGTGGTGAGGTATTGGCCTCGAGCCATTTTATCTAGGAGCTCATCTATCCGAGGCATAGGGTAGGCGTCAGAGACGGTTTTATCATTAAGTTTCCGGTAGTCTACGCAGAAGCGGGTCGTGCCGTCCCGCTTCGGCACTAGAACTACCGGCGAGGCCCAGGGGCTGTCCGAGTGCTCAATCACTCCTAACTGTAGCATCTCGTCAATCTCCTTCCGTATATGTTCTCTCACCGATTCTGGTATGCGGTAAGGAGGTTGACGCATGGGGAGGTGACCTGGTGTTTCTACCCTATGGGTGGCCAGTTGAGTATATCCAGGCACGTTGGAGAACGTGTCTCTCTTTTCCTGTAGTAGCTCTGCTATTTGAGCTCGTTCCCGAGGACTTAACCGCTCACCCAATTGTACCTCTCCCAGACCTTCGTTCTGGTTCTTCATTCCTAGGAGGTCGGGAAGAGGTAAACTGTCTGCGTCGGCTTCAACATATTTACATGGAGCATGCGTCTACCGCCTGCTCCAGTACATGGGCCGATCACATAGGTGGTGTCACAGATTTGTTCCACTACCTTGTATGGGCCCTGCCAGGAGGCCTGCAGTTTATCATTTTTGACCGGTTTTAAGATTAGCACCTTCTGCCCAGTCTGAAAACTGCGGTCCCTGGCGCCCCTATCATACCAACGGCGCTGACGGGTTTGAGCCGCCTGAAGGTTGGAGCGGACGGTCCGAGTCAGGGCCTCCAGGCGCTCCCTAAACTCCAGCACGTATGGTACGATAGGAGTACCGTCACTAGTGACTTCCCCCTCCCAATGCTCTCGGATTAAGTCTAGGGGACCCCGTACCCTCCTTCCGAATAATAATTCAAAGGGATAGAACCCCGTGGACTCCTGAGGTACCTCCCGGTAGGCGAAAAGCAAATGGGGTAGAAACCGCTCCCAGTTCTTCTGGGTATCCATGAACGTGCGGAGCATCTGTTTTAGTGTTCCATTAAACCGTTAACAGAGCCCATTAGACTGGGGGTGATAAGCGGAATTTACAATGGGTTTCACCCCACATGCTCTCCACAACTGGTGGGTAATCTCGGCCGTAAACTGGGTGCCCCGGTCCGAAATAATCTCCCGGGGAAATCCCATGCGGGAGAAGATTCTGATGAGGGCATCCGCCATGGTCTCGGCATGAATATTAGCCAGAGCCACTGCCTCGGGATATCGGGTGGCATAATCCACGACCGTGAGTATATACCTCTTCCCCGAGGGGCTAGGCTTGGCAAGGGGACCAATGAGGTCAACCGCCACTCGACTAAAAGGCTCCTCTATTATGGGGAGGGGGTGTAGCTTCGCCTTATATCGGTCTCCTCTTTTCCCTACTCGTTGGCAGGTGTCACACATCTGGCAATACTGCCTAATATCTTTGGTGATCCCTGGCCAAAAGAAATTCTGAGTTAGGCGGTGCTTCGTCCGACTAACTCCTAGGTGGCCTGACAGCGGAATATCGTGGGCAACCCGTAGCAGTTCTCGTCTATACCTCTGAGGTACTATTACCTGTTGAATGGACAGGGGAATAGATCCAGCCACTATCCTCTCTGCATACCTGTACAGTAACCCCTTATCCCAACCATACCTCTCTCCTTCCAACCCCGCCTGATTCTGGTCTACCTTATCCCTATATACTTGCAACGAGGGGTCAGTGGCCACTTCGCTACCAAACTCTAGTGGAGGGGCCCAAGAGACATTAGGGGGGTGATTGCTTACCTGAGCCTCAGAGTGATCAGCCAGTGCGTTGGTGCGGGCCTGTTGTCGGGTAACCACGGGCAGTGCTGCTTGTGGGGAGGTTCGGGGTGCAAACGCTGAAGTCAGCTCCCCTAAGTCGTTGCCCAAAATAACTTCTGCGGGCAAATTTTGCATAAGGCCCACTTCTATGTTCCCCGACCCTGCTCCCCAATCCAAGTGTACTTTGGCCATGGGAATCTTGTAAATGGCTCCCCCGGCCACCCGGACAGCTACACAGTCTCCGGTGAGTTGATTGGTAGAAACTAAATGTTGCCGGAGCAAGGTTATGGTGGCCCCAGAGTCACGCAGCCCTTGGACACGTCGGCCCTCTATATAGACCACCTGGCGGTGGCTTTGTAGGTTGTCTGAAGCGGCCTGTACTGGGTTTATCTTGTGTAAGATGCCCAAGGGTTCCTCGTGGAAGACTGCAGGTTGGGTCTGTAGTCGGGGCTCGTTCTGGTAGCAGTGTACAGCTGCCCGGTTGTTTGACAAGTTGTTCTGGTTGTTCCAGGTGGATCGGTTCTTGTTCCTGGGACAGTCTCTCTGAATGTGCCCTTGTTGGTTACAAAGATGGCAACGGATAGCTGATCGAGTCTGGTATCGGGGAGGGGGTGGGTAGATTCCCCCTCCAGGATGGGGTAGCAGAGGTGTGGGGTTGGCGTGACCCCAATACTGGAGTGTTGCTGTGTTCATTGAGCTCTCCGAGCGTCTTGGTATTCGTCGGCCAAGGTCGCTGCGGGATGTACCGTGCACGGTTTTTGATCTCTCAGCCAGTTTTGCAATTCAGTGGACACCCCTTGGAAGAATTGCTCCATCAACAGGAGTTGTAAAAGGTCTTCCAACTGGGTGACTTGGGCTGCCTGCAACCAGCCTTTAGCGGCCCTGGTTAACCCATGCGCCCACTCAGTGTGGGTATCTTTCTCCAGCTTCTTCAGGTCTCGGAACCGCTGTCTGTATGCCTCCAGGGTAATAGCATACCTAGTCAGGATGGCCTGTTTTACCTTCTGGTAGTCCCTGCTGTCCTCATCTGGAATGATGCGGTAGGCTTCAGCAGCCCGTCCGGATAACTTGCCAGCCAGTAGGGGAACTTGGTCAGCGGTACTAATATTATGCAGTTGGCATAATCGCTCAAAGTCCTGTAGGTACCCATCGATATCCTCTGTGTTGGTATGATCCTTGAATGCGTGGTAGGGAATCTTAGCTTTCCCTGTACCAGCACTGGAGTGTACTGGTAGCCCCTCTCCGGGTCTCGGGGTGGTTTGTCGGGTCACCATCAAGTACGTCTGCTGATGTCCGTGTCAGGAGCTCCTCCGAATGGGGTAGCGGAAAAAAAGCCAACCGGGTCCGCATCTCTTTTTGGAATTCAGTTTCGTTGTTCGCCATGGGTACGGCCGTACCTGCTACCTGGTCTCCCTCCATGTGCTCTGCAATCAGCCTTGCTTTGGTTTTATTGCTGGCAATAATTCCTCTCACCTCCAGTAATTCCTTCAATGCAGTTCTCTTTAGTCTGGTATAATCTGTCCCCATTCACTGTCTGTTCATATACATCACATGTCCTACGACTTGCTGTGCGGTTTGAATCCCGTCGCTTGCCACCAATTGTAACAGAGAGGCAGTAGGATCTGTAATATATTTTGGGTAGGCAGAGACAAGCAAGTAACTACTCTTGGTAATTGTAGCAGAGAGGCAGTAGGATCTGTAATATCTTTTTGGTAAGCAGAGACAAGCAAATAACTACTCTTGGTAATTGTAGCAGAGAGGCAGTAGGATCTGTAATATCTTTTTGGTAAGCAGAGACAAGCAAATAACTACTCTTGGTAATTGTAATAATAACCCCTTTCCACCAAGAACTAGACGACACATAGCTTGGGAGTCAACAACAACTATTTCTTCAACAGAACAAAAATAACAAACACTTTTTAAAAAGCAGTCTCCCCTACAAGGGGTTTCCCAACTGAAACAGCAGGGAGTTTAAACAGTAACATACAGTTTAACATACATTTTAACCATTAGCCTAAATAACAATTCCTGCATAGTTCATAAGTGGCGAGTTTTGCCACAAATGCTATAAGCATTATGGTCTGACACTTGTTGCGCTAAAGCCTCCAACCAGAAGGTGGAAGCTGCAGCAACATCAGCCAAAGAAATAGCAGGTCTTAGAAGATTACCTGAACATAAATAAGCCTTCCTTAGGAAGGATTCAAGCTTCCTATCTAAAGGATCCTTAAAATAAGTACCATCTGCCATAGGAATAGTAGTACGTTTAGCAAGAGTAGAGATAGCCCCATCAACTTAGGGGATTTTTTCCCAAAACTCTAATCTATCAGATGGCAAAGGGTACAATTTCTTAAACCTTGGAGAAGGAGTAAATGAAGTACCCAGTGTTACGGTACCAACAGGGTACCAAGGGTTAATACCAGATGAACAATGTCCTGAATAGGGAATCAGCAATTCACAACCCCAATCAGTTCCCCCCTCAAACATGAGGCTCCACATTAAAAGGTAAAACAAAGTGAACTTTATTAAGGGCCATATGCCCAGTATTTATGCAGGTCAGACCCCAGATGGGGGGTTGAAAGAATGTTGTACATTAGATGGAGGGAACACGCCCTTTGACATGATACAATAGAATACCTTGCTTAAGCTGATAACTTAAACACAAGACACACACGGCTTTTCTTATCACCTAGGCGTCTGCTCTCTGGAGGTGATTAAACAATGGAATGTTTATCACTAACTTTAATGACAGTACACAATAGCTGAGGCTAGTAAACTTGTCGTTAGAAATTAGCTTCTTAAAGCTGAACAAATTTAACTCCTTCAGTACTGACAGAAGGGTCTGTCACATGGCTCCCCCCTGGTGGAACACTCCGGCAGACCTGGCTTGACCCTTTGGCGGGTCAACTTGGGGATGACCGGACTAGGAGGTGGTAGGCATGTCAGTTTGCCGGGATAATCCATCTGCATTCCCGTTTAGCTTACCGGGCCGGTAGCTGATGGTGAAGTTATAGGGTTGGAGGGCTAAACTCCACCGCAGCAATCTGCCATTGTCTCCTGAGACCCGGTTAAGCCAGACTAAGGGATTGTGGTCCGTTATGAGAGAGAATTCCTGTCCATATAGATAAGGGTTCAACTTCTTCAGTGCCCAGACCAGGGCTAAACATTCCTTCTCTACTGCCGCATAACTTACTTCCCGAGGTAACAACTTTCTGCTCAGGTATGTGACAGGGTGCTCTCCTCCATCCTCCCCGACTTGGCTCAGCACAGCCCCCACAGTCCATACATGGAAGCATCTGTATGAATGAGAAAACGTTTGTTAGGGACTGGGGCAGCCAAGACAGGGGCATTCACAAGAGCCTGCTTCAGTGCCTGAAACGCGGCTTCACAAGCTGGAGACCACAGGACCTGTTTGGGGAGGTTCTTTTTAGTCAGGTCAGTCAGGGGCTTGGCGATAGTACTGTAGTCCGGGACAAAACGTCGGTAATACCCGGCCGTCCCCAGGAAGGCTAGCACTTGGGTCTTAGTGATAGGTGTTGGCCAGTTAGCCACAGCCTCTACCTTGGCTGGCTCCAGTCTCTGGCTCCCACACCCCACTCGGTGACCCAAGTACTGTACTTCAGCCATACCTAGATGGCACTTGTCTGGTTTCAAGGTCAGGCCAGCGGCCCGAATCTTGTCCAGAACCACCCCTACATGGATTAGGTGTTCTTTCCAGGACTCACTGTAAACCGCAATGTCGTCCAGGTATGCACAAGCAAATTCCTGGAAGCCATCGAGGAGTCTATCCACCATACGCTGGAAGGTAGCCGGGGCATTCTTCATCCCAAAGGGCATGACCTTAAACTGGTACAGGCCGAATGGGGTGACGAATGCCGACTTGGGGATAGCATCCTCGGCCAGGGGAATCTGCCAATAGCCTTTACACAGGTCTATGGTGGTCAGATAGCGTCCCCTAGCAATACGGTCTAGTAATTCGTCTACCCGGGGCATCGGGTAAGCGTCAGTGGTGGTCCTTTCGTTGAGCCGCCTACAGGTGAAGCCCAAGGACTATCGGAGCTCTCGATGACTCCCATCCGAGCCATCTCCTGTATCTCCTTCCGCATTCCTTCTCGGACTGCTTCGGGGATACGGTAGGGGGGCTGTCGCAGGGGATTCTGTCCAGGGGTCTCTACCTTATGTACAGCTAGAGTAGTGTAGCCAGGCTCTTGGGAGAACGTCGCCTGCTTCTCCCACAGGAGCTGCCTTGCCTGTACCCTCTCGGTAGGGCTTAACCAGTCCCCTAGCTGCACAAGACTAGTGAGGTAAGTCTGGGGGTCCTTCTCTAATAAGTCAGGCAGGGGTAAATTCTCTGGGTCATCTGCAGCAGGGGCACACACTGCAGCGACATCCTCTGGCCTCTCCTGATACTCCTTCAGCATGTTCACATGAAAGGATCGCTGGATCCTTTCATCTGCACAGCTGGCTATAATATAGGTAGTATCACACACCTGAGATAACACCTTATACGGGCCCTGCCAAGATGCTTGCATCTTGTTGGCCTTCACAGGCTTGAGCACCAAAACTTTCTGTCCAACCTGGAAGACCCGCTGCCGGGCACCCCGATCGTACCACCCCTTCTGTCTCCCCTGGGCCACCTGGAGATTCTCTCTTACCATCAGGGACAGTTTCTCCATGCGGTCCCGGAGTTCCAGAACATATGGTACTATGGGGATCCCCTCCTGCTCTGTCTCTCCCTCCCAGTGTCCTCTAATGAGATCCAGGGGTCCGCGGACCCTTCTCCCATAGAGTAACTCGAAGGGAGAGAACCCAGTAGATTCCTGGGGCACCTCTCTGTAAGCAAATAACAGATGAGGCAGGAATCGTTCCCAGTCTCTGCAAGTGTCAGTAAAGGTCCTCAGCATCTGCTTGAGGGTGCCATTAAAGCGCTCGCAGAGACCGTTAGTCTGTGGGTGATAAGGCGAACTGAGCAATGGTTTAATGCCGCACACCTTCCACAGCTGCTGGGTGAGCACAGCGGTAAACTGGGTCCCCTGGTCAGAGAGAATCTCCTTAGGGAACCCGACCCTAGTAAAAACCTTAACCAGGGCGTCAGCTACTGTTTCTGCCTCTATATTCGACTGTGCTACTGCCTCTGGGTAACGAGTGGCATAGTCCACCACAGTGAGAATATACTTCTTACCTGATGGACTAGCCCTGGCCAGTGGACCCACAATGTCAACGGCTATGCGGGAAAAGGGTTCCCCAATGACAGGCATAGTCATAAGCCTAGCGTTCGGGTGATCCCCCCGCTTACCCACCCGTTGACAGATGTCGCAAGTGCTACAATATACCCGCACATCTCGGTTAAAATTGGGCCAGAAGAAATTTTGGGTGATCCTATGAGCTGTGCGGCGGGACCCTAGATGTCCAGCTAATGGTACATCGTGCCCAATCCGCAGAATCTCTTGCCGGTATTTCGCAGGCACCACCAGCTGCCGATTCTGTGGAGGGGCAGTACTTTTCTGGGCAGGTTTGGGGATTCTATATAGCCTATCCCCCACCCACTCATAACGTTCCCCATCTACCCCCTCTTCTCCAGCATCTTCCCTAGCCCTGTACTTCTGAAGGGTGGGATCTTCCCGGGTTTCCCTCCCGTACGTCTCTGGGGTATCCCAGCCTAAGGGGGCCTGATCTAGGGTACAAGTCCGGGGAGAGAGTCTTACCTGGGTCTCAGCAGCAGGTGGGTCGATCTCAGCGGCACTGGTCTGGGCACGGGTAGTCACATGGTTAACATCAGCGGGACCCATTGGAGCGTAGGCAGAAACAAGGGGGGCCAAGTCATTTCCAAGGAGAACATCAGCAGGTAAATCCTTCATGACCCCCACATTCACATGTCTAGCGCCCACTCCCCAATCCAAATGTACCCAGGCAACAGGTAGGTGGAACACAGTGCCCCCTGCTACCCTCACAGCCACAGTGTCTCCAGTGTGCTGGTTCTCGGACACCAAGTTCTTTTGCAGCAAGGTCATGGTAGCACCAGTATCCCGTAGACCACTGACCTCCTTCCCATTCACTTTAACCAGTTGCCGGTGCTGTTGTCGGTTATCCCGGTGGACAGCTTGCCCGGGGTCTACTTCATGTAGGATGCCCCAGCATTCTTCCCCCTCTACGCAGTGGGCAGCAGGCGGAGGGGTACGTGGGATTCCGCTGGTGGGTCGCCTCCAGGACTGTGCTTGGTTCGCAGTGTTTAGTGGACACTCCGATCTTTTGTGCCCTGGTTGCTTACATCCAAAGCACCGAATAGGCTGTGAGTAATCCCGTGAGTTGAACCGGGCTGTCTGAGGGTAGTTCGTGGCTGAAGGCGGTGTGGTATAGCGGTGCACCGGGGGTTGGTAACCGGCAGCTGCTTGGGTGACTGGGGGTCTGTACTCCACTCTAGCAGGGGGCTTAGGGGTAGCAGTATCAAGTTTGCGGGCATCCATATACTCATCTGCCATGCGAGCAGCTTCATGCAGGGTGGAGGGTTTACGGTCCCGAACCCACTCTCTAACTCCTGCTGATAACTTGTCAAAGCAATGTTCCAACAGGAATAGCTGCAGCACCTCTTCCCCAGATACGGCTTGACACCCCGCCATCCAGTAAGATGCTGTGCGGTGCACCTTACATGCCCACTCAACGTAGGAATCACCAGCTAATTTGACAGTGTCTCAACCGCCTCTGGTATGCCTCCGGTGTAACCGCATACCTGGAGAGCAGAGCCTCTTTTACAGTATTATAATCCCCGACTTCCTCATCTGGAATGGCCCGAAAAGCCTCACTGGCCCGGCCGGATAATTTTCCGGATAATATCGTGACCCAGTCCTCTGCGGGTACCTGGTGTAGTGCACATTGCCTCTCAAAATCCGCAAGGTACCCATCAATCTCTCCTTCTGTTTCTAGGAAGTTTTTAAAAGCGGCAAAATGCACTTTTCTCTTTTCCATTGGGGTTACTGTGACTTTGGCTACTGCAGCGCCGCTTTGGCGAAGTAGGTTGGCCTCCACAGCGGCTATAACCCGGTCGATAATTTCCGCGGACGGGTTGGGGCCATAATGTGCCAGTCTTATTTTGACCGCCCGGTCAAAGCTTGCTTCTTCGGGGGTTCTGTCTGATATGCTGGGCTCATTGGTCCCTTCGGGCCCTGGTCCTCCGTCCATCTCGGTCAGTCTTGTAATAATCTCCCTCTTCCTGAGGTTACTGGTTTGTTGGCCCCGTTGTTCTAGCAGGTCTTTAAGGGTAGCTCTTTTTAGCCTTTCATACGGTATTCCCATTAAGTCTGGATGTGTAGTTACTCTTCTGGGCGATAAGGCTCGTCCCGTCGCTTGCCACCAATTGTTACGGTACCAACAGGGTACCAAGGGTTAATACCAGATGAACAATGTCCTGAATAGGGAATCAGCAATTCACAACCCCAATCAGTTCCCCCCTCAAACATGAGACCAGGCTCCACATTAAAAGTAAAACAAAGTGAACTTTATTAAGGGCCATATGCCCAGTATTTATGCAGGTCAGACCCCAGATGGGGGGTTGAAAGAATGTTGTACATTAGATGGAGGGAACACGCCCTTTGACATGATACAATAGAATACCTTGCTTAAGCTGATAACAACTTAAGAAAAGCCAAGTGTGTGTCTTGTGTTTATCACCTAGGCGTCTGCTCTCTGGAGGTGATTAAACAATGGAATGTTTATCACTAACTTTAATGACAGTACACAATAGCTGAGGCTAGTAACCTTGTCGTTAGAAATTAGCTTCTTAAAGCTGAACAAATTTAACTCCTTCAGTACTGACAGAAGGGTCTGTCACGCCCAGACTATTCCATTCCCTAGAAATTACTTCTGAAATAGCATCAGGAACTGGAAAAACTTCTGGAATAACTACATGAGGTTTAAAAACTGAATTTAAATGCTTATTAGTTTTAATATCAAGAGGACTAGACTCCTCCATATCTAATGCAATCAACACTTCTTTCAGTAAAGAACGAATAAACTCCATCTTAAACAAATATGAAGATTTATCAGTGTCAATATCTGAGGCAGAATCTTCTGAACCAGATAGATCCTCATCAGAAATAGATAAGTCAGAATGATGGCGGTCATTTAAAAATTCATCTGAAATATGAGAAGTTTTAAAAGACCTCTTACGTTTACTAGAAGGAGGAATAACAGACAGAGCCTTCCGAAAAGAATTAGAAACAAATTCTCTTACATTAACAGGAACATCCTGAACATTAGATGTTGACGGAACAACAACAGGTAATGGATTATTACTAATGGAAATATTATCTGCGTTTGATAGTTTATCATGACAACTAACACAAACTACAGCCGGAGGAACAGTTACCAAAAGTTTACAACAAATGCACTTAGCTTTGGTAGAACCAACATCAGGCAGCGTCTTTCCAGAAGTAGATTCTGATCCAGGGTCAGGTAGTGACATCTTGCAATATGTAATAGAAAAGACAACATATAAAGCAAAATTATCAAATTCCTTAAATGACAGTTTCAGGAATGGGAAAAAATGCAAAACAAAACAAGCCTCTAGGAACCAGAAGCAACTAAAAAGTGAGACTGATATAATGTGAAAAAAACTGGCGCCAAGTATGACGCCCACATTTTTGGCACCAAGAATGACGCCTGTATTTTTTGGCGCAAAAAACGTCCGCAACACACATACGTAAAAAATGACGCAACCACGTGAAAACTTGCGCCAAAAAAGTCTCGTGCCAAGAATGACGCAATAAATTGAAGCATTTTCTGCACCCGCGAGCCTAACAGCCCGCAATTTAGAAAAAAAGTCAATTGAAAATTTTTAAGGTAAGAAAAATATAAATTCATATGCATTTTCCCAAAAAAAATTAAACTGACAGTCTGAATCATGGCAAATATAAGTTTAACACATATATTTAGAACTTTCATATAAAGTGCCCAACCATAGCTTAGAGTGTCATAAATAAAAATAAGACTTACTTACCCTAAGACACTCATCTACATATAGTAGATAGCCAAACCAGTACTGAAACGAGAATCAGTAGAGGTAATGGTATATAAGAGTATATCGTCGATCTGAAAAGGGAGGTAGTAGAAGAAATCTCTACGACCGATAACAGAGAACCTATGAAATAGATCCCCTAGAGGAAGACCATGGTATTCAAATAGGCAATACTCTCTTCACATCCCTCTGACATTCACTGCACTCAGAGGAAAACCGGGCATCAGCCTGCTGCGAAGCGCATATCAACGTAGAAATCTAGCACAAACTTACTTTACCACCTCCATGGGAGGCAAAGTTTGTAAAACTGAATTGTGGGTGTGGTGAGGGGTGTATTTATAGGCATTTTGAGGCTTGGGAAACTTTGCCCCTCCTGGTAGGAATATATATCCCATACGTCACTAGCTCATGGACTCTTGCCAATTACATGAAAGAAATATAATGCATGGCCATGTATAATGAATATTAGTGTAAATATTAGATATATAAAATAAAATACATGGTCATGTATAATAAATATTAGTGTAAATATTAGATATATAAAATAAAATACATGGTCATGTATAATAAATATTAGTGTAAATATTGGATATATAAAATAAAATGCATGGTCATGTATAATGACGATTAGTGTAAGTATTGGATATATACATAAAATGCAGGGTCATTTATAATGAATATTAGTGTAAGTATTGGATATATAAATAAAATGCATGGTCATGTATAATGAATATTAGTGTAAATATTAGATATATAAAATAAAATACATGGTCATGTATAATAAATATTAGTGTAAATATTAGATATATAAAATAAAATACATGGTCATGTATAATAAATATTAGTGTAAATATTGGATATATAAAATAAAATGCATGGTCATGTATAATGACGATTAGTGTAAGTATTGGATATATACATAAAATGCAGGGTCATTTATAATGAATATTAGTGTAAGTATTGGATATATAAAATAAAATGCATGGTCATGTATAATGAATATTAGTGTAAGTATTGGATATATAAAACAAAGTGCATGGTCATGTATAATGAATATTAGTGGAAGTATTGGATATATAAAATAAAATACAGGGTCATGTATAATGAATATTAATGTAAGTATTGGATATATAAATAAAATGCATGTTTATGTATAATAAATATTAGTTTAAGTATTGGAAATATAAAATAAAATACAGGGTCATGTATAAAGAATATTAGTGTATGTATTGGATATATAAAATAAAACTCAAGGTCATGTATAATGAATATTAGTGTAAATATTAGATATATAAAATAAAATGCACGGTCATGTATAATGAATATTAGTGTAAGTATTGGATATATAAAATAAAATGCATGTTCATGTATAATGAATATTAGTGTAAGTATTGGATATATAAATAAAATGCACGGTCATGTATAACGAATATTAGTGTAAGTATTGGATATATAAAATAAAACGCACGGTCATGTATAATGAATATTAGTGTAAGTATTGGATATATAAATAAAATGCACGGTCATGTATAACGAATATTAGTGTAAGTATTGGATATATAAAATAAAACGCACGGTCATGTATAATGAATATTAGTGTAAGTATTGGATATATAAAATAAAACGCACGGTCATGTATAAAGAAAATTAGTGTAAGTATTGGATATATAAAATAAAATGCACGGTCATGTATAATGAATATTAGCTTAAGTATTCGATATATACATAAAATGCATGGTCATGTAAAATGAATATTAGTGTAAGTATTGTATATATAAATAAAATGCAGGGTCATGTATAATGAATATTAGTGTAAGTATTGGATATATAAATAAAATGCAGGGTCATGTATAATGAATATTAGTGTAAGTGTTGGATATATAAAATATAATGCATGGCCATGTATAATGAATATTAGTGTGTAAGTATTGGATATATAAATAAAATGCATGGTCATGTATAATGAATATTAGTGTAAATATTAGATATATAAAATAAAATGCAGGGTCATGTATAATAAATATTAGTGTAATTATTGGATATATAAATAAAATGCATGGTCATGTATAATGAATATTAGTGTAAGTATTGGATATATCCATAAAATGCATGGTCATGTATAATGAATATTAGTGTAAATATTAGATATATAAAATAAAATGCATGGTCATGTATAATGACTGTTAGTGTAAGTATTGGATATATAAAATAAAATACAGGGTCATGTATAAAGAATATTTGTGTATGTATTGGATATATAAAATATAACGCATGGCCATGTATAATGAATATTAGTGTAAGGATTGGAAATATAAAATAAAATGCATGGTCATGTATAATAAATATTAGTTTAAAGGGACAGTATACACTCATTTTCATATAACTGCATGTAATAGACACTACTATAAAGAATAATATGCACAGATACTGATATAAAAATCCAGTATAAAACTGTTTAAAAACTTACTTAGAAGCTGTCAGTTTGGCTATGTTGAAAAGGTAGCTGGAAAGCCCACTGCAAGTGACAAATAAGACACTCCCCCCCTCCCCCTTCTTTTGCATATGAAAAGACCCTTTACACAAACAGGAGCAAGCTGGAGTAGGTAGTCGAGCGTATTCACATAAAACTTTGGGGCTTGGTTAGGAGTCTGAAAATCAGAGCAATGTTATTTAAAAATAAGCAAAACTATACATTAATTTAAAAAAAAAACTTTATGGGCTATATAAATAGATTATCTACAAAACATTTATGCAAAGAAAAAATGAGTGTATAATGTCCCTTTAAGTATTGGATATATACATAAAATACAGGGTCATGTATCATGAATATTAGTGTAAGTATTGGATATATAAAATAAAATGCATGGTTATGTATAATGAATATAAGTGTAAGTATTGGATATATAAAATAAAATGCAGGGTCATGTATAATGAATATAAGTGTAAGTATTGGATATATAAAATAAAATGCATGGTCATGTATAATAAATATTAGTTTAAGTATTGGATATATACATAAAATACAGGGTCATGTATCATGAATATTAGTGTAAGTATTGGATATATAAAATAAAATGCATGGTTATGTATAATGAATATAAGTGTAAGTATTGGATATATAAAATAAAATACAGGGTCATGTATAATGAATATTAGTGTAAGTATTGAATATATAAAATAAAATACAGGGTTATGTATAATGAATATTAGTGTAAGTATTGGATATATAAAATAAAATACAGGGTTATGTATAATGAATATTAGTGTAAGTATTGGATATATAAAATAAAATACAGGGTTATGTATAATGAATATTGGTGTAAGTATTGGATATATAAAATAAAATACAGGGTCATGTATAATGAATATTAGTGTAAGTATTGGATATATAAAATAAAATACAGGGTTATGTATAATGAATATTAGTGTAAGTATTGGATATATAAAATAAAATACAGGGTCATGTATAATGAATATTAGTGTAAGTATTGGATATATAAAATATAATGCATGGCTATGTACAATGAATATTAGTGTGTAAGTATTGGATATATAAATAAAATGAAGGGTCATGTATAATGGATGTTAGTGTAAGTATTGGATATACAAATAAAATGCATGGTCATGTATAATGAATATTAGTGTAAGTATTAGATATATAAAATAAAATGCAAGGTCATGTATAATGAATATTAGTGTAAATATTAGATATATAAAATAAAATGCAGGGTCATGTATAATGAATATTAGTGTAAGTATTGGATATATAAATAAAACGCATGTTCATGTATAATGAATATTAGTGTAAGTATTGGATATATAAATAAAATGCAGGGTCATGTATAATTAATATTAGTGTAAGTATTGGATATATAAATAAAATGCAGGGTCATGTATAATGAATATTAGTGTAAATATTAGATATATAAAATAAAATGCAGGGTCATGTATAATAAATATTAGTGTAAGTATTGGATATATAAATAAAATGCATGGTCATGTATAATGAATATTAGTGTAAGTATTGGATATATACATAAAATGCATGGTCATGTATAATGAATATTAGTGTAAATATTAGATATATAAAATAAAATGCATGGTCATGTATAATGACTGTTAGTGTAAGTATTGGATATATAAAATAAAATACAGGGTCATGTATAAAGAATATTAGTGTATGTTTTGGATATATAAAATATAATGCATGGCCATGTATAATGAATATTAGTGTATGTATTGGATATATAAAATAAAATGCATGGTCATGTATAATAAATATTAGTTTAAGTATTGGATATATAAAATAAAATACAGGGTCATGTATAAAGAATATTAGTGTATGTATTGGATATATAAAATATAATGCATGGCCATGTATAATGAATATTAGTGTAAAAATTGGAAATATAAAATAAAATGCATGGTCATGTATAATAAATATTAGTTTAAGTATTGGATATATACATAAAATACAGGGTCATGTATCATGAATATTAGTGTAAGTATTAGATATATAAAATAAAATGCATGTTATGTATAATGAATATAAGTGTAAGTATTGGATATATAAAATAAAATGCATGTTTATGTATAATAAATATTAGTTTAAGTATTGGATATATACATAAAATACAGGGTCATGTATAATGAATATTAGTGTAAGTATTGGATATATAAAATAAAATACAGGGTCATGTATAATGAATATTAGTGTAAGTATTGGATATATAAAATAAAATGCATGGTCATGTATAATGAATATTAGTGTAAGTATTGGATATATAAAATAAAATACAGGGTCATGTATAATGAATATTAGTGTAAGTATTGGATATATAAAATATAATGCATGGCTATGTATAATGAATATTAGTGTGTAAGTATTGGATATATAAATAAAATCAAGGGTCATGTATAATGGATATTAGTGTAAGTATTGGATATACAAATAAAATGCATGGTCATGTATAATGAATATTAGTGTAAGTATTAGATATATAAAATAAAATGCATGGTCATGTATAATGAATATTAGTGTAAATATTAGATATATAAAATAAAATGCAGGGTCATGTATAATGAATATTAGTGTAAGTATTGGATATATAAATAAAACGCATGGTCATGTATAATGAATATTAGTGTAAGTATTGGATATATACATAAAATGCATGGTCATGTATAATGAATATTAGTGTAAACATTAGATATATAAATTAAAATACATTGTCATGTATAATAAACATTAGTGTAAATATTAGATATATAAAATAAAATGCATGGTCATGTATAATGACTATTAGTGTAAGTATTGGATATATAAAATAAAATGCATGGTCATGTATAATGAATATTAGTGTAAGTATTGGATATATAAAATAAAATACAGAGTCATGTATAAAGAATATTAGTGTATGTATTGGATATATAAAATAAAATGCATGGTCATGTATAATGAATATTAGTGTAAGTATTGGATATATAAAATAAAATACAGGGTCATGTATAATGAATATTAGTTTAAGTATTGGATATATAAATAAAATGCATGGTCATGTATAATGAATATTAGTGTAAATATTAGATATATAAAATAAAATGCATGGTCATGTATAATGACTGTTAGTGTAAGTATTGGATATATAAAATAAAATACAGGGTCATGTATAAAGAATATTTGTGTATGTATTGGATATATAAAATATAACGCATGGCCATGTATAATGAATATTAGTGTAAGGATTGGAAATATAAAATAAAATGCATGGTCATGTATAATAAATATTAGTTTAAAGGGACAGTATACACTCATTTTCATATAACTGCATGTAATAGACACTACTATAAAGAATAATATGCACAGATACTGATATAAAAATCCAGTATAAAACTGTTTAAAAACTTACTTAGAAGCTGTCAGTTTGGCTATGTTGAAAAGGTAGCTGGAAAGCCCACTGCAAGTGACAAATAAGACACTCCCCCCCTCCCCCTTCTTTTGCATATGAAAAGACCCTTTACACAAACAGGAGCAAGCTGGAGTAGGTAGTCGAGCGTATTCACATAAAACTTTGGGGCTTGGTTAGGAGTCTGAAAATCAGAGCAATGTTATTTAAAAATAAGCAAAACTATACATTAATTTAAAAAAAAAACTTTATGGGCTATATAAATAGATTATCTACAAAACATTTATGCAAATAAAAAATGAGTGTATAATGTCCCTTTAAGTATTGGATATATACATAAAATACAGGGTCATGTATCATGAATATTAGTGTAAGTATTGGATATATAAAATAAAATGCATGGTTATGTATAATGAATATAAGTGTAAGTATTGGATATATAAAATAAAATGCAGGGTCATGTATAATGAATATAAGTGTAAGTATTGGATATATAAAATAAAATGCATGGTCATGTATAATAAATATTAGTTTAAGTATTGGATATATACATAAAATACAGGGTCATGTATCATGAATATTAGTGTAAGTATTGGATATATAAAATAAAATGCATGGTTATGTATAATGAATATAAGTGTAAGTATTGGATATATAAAATAAAATACAGGGTCATGTATAATGAATATTAGTGTAAGTATTGAATATATAAAATAAAATACAGGGTTATGTATAATGAATATTAGTGTAAGTATTGGATATATAAAATAAAATACAGGGTTATGTATAATGAATATTAGTGTAAGTATTGGATATATAAAATAAAATACAGGGTTATGTATAATGAATATTGGTGTAAGTATTGGATATATAAAATAAAATACAGGGTCATGTATAATGAATATTAGTGTAAGTATTGGATATATAAAATAAAATACAGGGTTATGTATAATGAATATTAGTGTAAGTATTGGATATATAAAATAAAATACAGGGTCATGTATAATGAATATTAGTGTAAGTATTGGATATATAAAATATAATGCATGGCTATGTACAATGAATATTAGTGTGTAAGTATTGGATATATAAATAAAATGAAGGGTCATGTATAATGGATGTTAGTGTAAGTATTGGATATACAAATAAAATGCATGGTCATGTATAATGAATATTAGTGTAAGTATTAGATATATAAAATAAAATGCAAGGTCATGTATAATGAATATTAGTGTAAATATTAGATATATAAAATAAAATGCAGGGTCATGTATAATGAATATTAGTGTAAGTATTGGATATATAAATAAAACGCATGTTCATGTATAATGAATATTAGTGTAAGTATTGGATATATAAATAAAATGCAGGGTCATGTATAATTAATATTAGTGTAAGTATTGGATATATAAATAAAATGCAGGGTCATGTATAATGAATATTAGTGTAAATATTAGATATATAAAATAAAATGCAGGGTCATGTATAATAAATATTAGTGTAAGTATTGGATATATAAATAAAATGCATGGTCATGTATAATGAATATTAGTGTAAGTATTGGATATATACATAAAATGCATGGTCATGTATAATGAATATTAGTGTAAATATTAGATATATAAAATAAAATGCATGGTCATGTATAATGACTGTTAGTGTAAGTATTGGATATATAAAATAAAATACAGGGTCATGTATAAAGAATATTAGTGTATGTTTTGGATATATAAAATATAATGCATGGCCATGTATAATGAATATTAGTGTATGTATTGGATATATAAAATAAAATGCATGGTCATGTATAATAAATATTAGTTTAAGTATTGGATATATAAAATAAAATACAGGGTCATGTATAAAGAATATTAGTGTATGTATTGGATATATAAAATATAATGCATGGCCATGTATAATGAATATTAGTGTAAAAATTGGAAATATAAAATAAAATGCATGGTCATGTATAATAAATATTAGTTTAAGTATTGGATATATACATAAAATACAGGGTCATGTATCATGAATATTAGTGTAAGTATTAGATATATAAAATAAAATGCATGTTATGTATAATGAATATAAGTGTAAGTATTGGATATATAAAATAAAATGCATGTTTATGTATAATAAATATTAGTTTAAGTATTGGATATATACATAAAATACAGGGTCATGTATAATGAATATTAGTGTAAGTATTGGATATATAAAATAAAATACAGGGTCATGTATAATGAATATTAGTGTAAGTATTGGATATATAAAATAAAATGCATGGTCATGTATAATGAATATTAGTGTAAGTATTGGATATATAAAATAAAATACAGGGTCATGTATAATGAATATTAGTGTAAGTATTGGATATATAAAATATAATGCATGGCTATGTATAATGAATATTAGTGTGTAAGTATTGGATATATAAATAAAATCAAGGGTCATGTATAATGGATATTAGTGTAAGTATTGGATATACAAATAAAATGCATGGTCATGTATAATGAATATTAGTGTAAGTATTAGATATATAAAATAAAATGCATGGTCATGTATAATGAATATTAGTGTAAATATTAGATATATAAAATAAAATGCAGGGTCATGTATAATGAATATTAGTGTAAGTATTGGATATATAAATAAAACGCATGGTCATGTATAATGAATATTAGTGTAAGTATTGGATATATACATAAAATGCATGGTCATGTATAATGAATATTAGTGTAAACATTAGATATATAAATTAAAATACATTGTCATGTATAATAAACATTAGTGTAAATATTAGATATATAAAATAAAATGCATGGTCATGTATAATGACTATTAGTGTAAGTATTGGATATATAAAATAAAATGCATGGTCATGTATAATGAATATTAGTGTAAGTATTGGATATATAAAATAAAATACAGAGTCATGTATAAAGAATATTAGTGTATGTATTGGATATATAAAATAAAATGCATGGTCATGTATAATGAATATTAGTGTAAGTATTGGATATATAAAATAAAATACAGGGTCATGTATAATGAATATTAGTTTAAGTATTGGATATATAAATAAAATGCATGGTCATGTATAATGAATATTAGCTTAAGTATTCGATATATACATAAAATGCATGGTCATGTAGAATGAATATTAGTGTAAATATTAGATATATAAAATAAAATGCATGGTCATGTATAATGAATATTAGTGTAAGTATTGGATATATAAATAAAATGCAGGGTCATGTATAATGAATATTAGTGTAAGTATTGGATATATAAATAAAATGCATGGTCATGTATAATGAATATTAGTGTAAATATTAGATATATAAAATAAAATGCAGGGTCATGTATAATGAATATTAGTGTAAATATTAGATATATAAAATAAAATACATGGTCATGTATAATAAATATTAGTGTAAATATTAGATATATAAAATAAAATACATGGTCATGTATAATAAAGATTATTGTAAATATTAGATATATAAAATAAAATGCATGGTCATGTATAATGACTATTAGTGTAAGTATTGAATATATAAAATAAAATACAGGTTCATGTGTAAAGAATATTAGTGTATGTATTGGATATATAAAATATAATGCATGGCCATGTATAATGAATATTAGTGTGTAAGTATTGGATATATAAATAAAATGCATGGTCATGTATAATGAATATTAGTGTAAATATTAGATATATAAAATAAAATGCAGGGTCATGTATAATGAATATTAGTGTAAGTATTGGATATATAAATAAAATGCATGGTCATGTATAATGAATATTAGTGTAAATATTAGATATATAAAATAAAATACATGGTCATGTATAATAAATATTAGTGTAAATATTAGATATATAAAATAAAATACATGGTCATGTATAATAAAGATTATTGTAAATATTAGATATATAAAATAAAATGCATGGTCATGTATAATGACTATTAGTGTAAGTATTGAATATATAAAATAAAATACAGGTTCATGTGTAAAGAATATTAGTGTATGTATTGGATATATAAAATATAATGCATGGCTATGTATAATGAATATTAGTGTAAGGATTGGATATATAAAATAAAATGCATGGTCATGTATAATGAATATTAGTGTAAGTATTGGATATATACATAAAATGCATGGTCATGTATAATGAATATTAGTGTAAACATTAGATATATAAAATAAAATACATGGTCATGTATAATAAATATAAGTGTAAATATTAGATATATAAAATAAAATGCATGGTCATGTATAATGACTATTAGTGTAAGTATTGGATATATAAAATAAAATACAGGGTCATGTATAATGAATATTAGTGTAAGTATTGGATATATAAAATAAAATACAGGGTCATGTATAAAGAATATTAGTGTATGTATTGGATATATAAAATAAAATGCATGGTCATGTATAATGAATATTAGTTTAAGTATTGGATATATAAATTAAAATGTAGATATTCTTGCTTGTTGTGTTTATTATTGTAAATAAAAATATATTTTTAAAATAGATATTTATGTTTAATAAAAAACACAGTTGCTTTTATAATTATAGTATCACATAACTGCATGCCTGTTATGCAATAAAACAATTGTAACACTAATACCCTTTGTAACATGAATATTCATTTTAAAATATATATTTATAATTAAAATAAAAAACAAGTAAAAATAAATACATATTAATTTATATACAATAGTTATAAGAATATGCATCATACATAACAATAAATAATATTTTAAAAATTGTAGATAAATGCACTATTAACCCCTAAGCTGCCCTAACCTAATCACCTAATCAGCCCCCATACAGGTATGAACGGTGGTTAGTTGATTAAGGCCTAATAAATGTTAACCATCAATTATCACCTAATCAACCCCCAAACAGGTATGGGGGTGGTTAGGAGATTAAAGCCTAACCCGCCACCTCCCAACACTAACTAGAACTATACTAACACCCCCTGTAAACTAACCCCCCTCTAAACTAACCCAAAAAAACATACTAAGTTAAAGAAAATTAAAAAAATCTAAGCTACAGAAAATAATAAACAAATTATCCAAAATAAAAAAATTATACCTAACACTAAACTAATTGCCCAATAAAATAAAAATAAATAAAAACAAAATAAAAAAACCCTAAACCCTAACTCTAAGGCAATGCCCCCAAAAAAGCCCTTTTAGGGGCTATTGTAATTTTTTTAAAGAGAAAACCCCCCACTGCATTAAAGGAACCCCCCGAAAATAAAAAAGACTAACCTAAAAAAACCTAGCCTACAATAAAACAAAACAAAGCCTAGTCTACAAAATAAAAAACCTGCCCCAAAAAAAGACCCTAACTAACCCCAAAAGTGTTACTCATGGTTGATTAGGACTCCGGCTCCTCTTGATCCGTTGTGGACCCATCTTCATCCATGGGTCAAGCTGCTGGGGGCCCATCTCCGCAGTGGCAGACTTTGGCAGCCTCTTCCACCGCCTCCGCTACGCACATCTTCAGTTCTTCAGCTCTCTTCTGGGAGCCCTGGTCTCCAATAGAAATAACTTTTTTAAACTTTAAATTCAAATTATCCAATAGAAAAAGATAATTAGAATTTAAATAATGGGCCCCTCCGGTGATGAAGATTGTGGAGCCGAGGCGGCAGAAGAGGCCCGCCAAAGTTTGCCGCCGTGAAGATGGGCCCCCAACGCCTGGACTCATGGATGAAGATGGACCTGCGAGAGATCAAGAGGAGCCGGAGTCCTCATCACCTGTGAGTAACACTTTTGGGGTTAGGGTGTTTTTTTGCGTGGGTTTTTTATTTTTTAGACTAGGCTTTGTTTTTTTGTAATCTAGGTTTTCTACGTTAGTGATTTTTTTTTTGGGGGGTGGAGGGTTCCTTTAATGTAATGTAATTTGTAACTATTTTATTTGCAAAAAGAGCTGTGATCGCTTTAGGGCAATACCCTACAAAAGTCACTTTTAAGGGCTATTGCAATTTTTTTAGTGTTAGGGTTTAGGTTTTATTTTATTTTGGGGTGACTTTTTTATTTAATGGGGCAATTAGTTTAGTGTTAGGTATAATTTATTTTAGTTTGGATAATTCGTATATTATTTTCTGTAGCTTAGATTTTTTTAATTTTATGTAACTTAATGTTTTTTTTTTTGTGTAACTTAGTGGGGTTAGTTTAGAGTGGGGTTAGGTGTTAGAGTAGGGTTAGATTTCATTTGGGTTTTTTCAGTTTAGGGTTTAGTCATTTTTTAACTTAGATTTTTTAAACAAACTTTAAATTAATAATTTTTTAATTAGATTTTTTTAAGTTAAATTTTTATTAGGGGCAAAGGGGTTAATAGTTAGGTCATTGCGATGTGTTAATGGTGGTGTAGGGGGTAGATAGTTAAGTAATTGCAGTGGGTATGTGGCAGCATAGGGGGTTAAGAGATAGAACTTGCAGTGGGTATGTGGTGGCATATGTGGTTAATAGATAGAACTTGCGATGGGTATGTGGTGGCATAGGGGGTTGTTACGGGACCCCCAGGCATAAAAGGGTTAAACCGCCGTTTAGTAGATCTTCCCTTACAGAGACACAAGTAGCTACCGCAGAACACCAAACTCCCGAACCGGAACCTCACGAATAGCTGCTAGCAGGTGAACAGGGAAAGGACCCCAGCGGCTTACCCTACTGGCAATCAGTCTCTAACAGCATACAGTAAATCCCCCCCAAGAACGAGACCAAGCTCCGCCTTGAGGGTAAAACAGGAAAAATCTCTTTTATTGCGGGCTACATGCCCGGTATTTATGCAGGTCTCCCACCTGGTGGACACTCCCCTAGGGGACCAGATGGGAGATTGGCTAATGTACTATACTCGTCCCAATCACAGTGACTCAGGCATAAATGCTCCCCTTGGTACCAGTAAACCCCTCCTCTCTATCCTGGGAATAATTGGGAAGAAATCCAATTACCTCCATGGATAGAGGAAAGACGCCCTTTAACAGGATACAATAGAAATACATTACATAACCAAATAAACAATCAAACACAAGAAAACAATGGATCCCTTCCTGGCACCTAGCAGTCTGGACTCTGGAGGTGATTAAACAAGGTGAAAGCGTATCACCTAAACCTAATTACCAAACAAGGTCTCCAGCACTCCAATATAAAAGGCAATTTTATTAATAAAAACAAAAAACAAGGGGTGTGTGTCAAACTGTTTTATTAATGAAAGCAACGTTTCGGGGTCACAGCCCCTTATTCATGCTTAAACCTAATTACGGTAAACAATAGCTGATGCCAGGAAACCTGTCTCAGAAAATACAGTTTCTCAAAACTGAACAAGGGGAGAGTTAACCCCTTCAGTACTGTTGGATTCACACCCTGTACCTATAATGGGCACAGGGTGACAAACATAATGTCCGAATCCATAATCCGTAGGGAGGATGACAGTTTCAGCGGTGTTCGGGAGATTAGAAAAACAAATACGAACGGGGAAGTACGGACAGGAAATCATACGAATCCACACGAATTAACCAGGAGAGCCACATAGTTCCAGGACAGAGGGGTCTGTCATACGGCTCCCTCCTGGTGGGACACTCCGGCAGACCAGGCTTGACCCCTTGTAGGGGAAAATCAAGCGTTTCAACATGGGGCCATAGTCTAAAGGCAGCAGGTGGGCAACCAGGCTCCTCCAATGCACCGTGGCGAGATTGGTCTCGTCACAGGGGTTAATAGATAGAACTTGCAGTGAATATGTGGTAGCATAGGGGGTTAATAGTGTTAGTGTGAGATTGTGGGGTACTTCGGTTTAGGGGTATTAGAAGTAGCAATAAGGTAGACGGCAGTGATATTCCAGAGATCATTTACTATACATAGCCAATATGGTCAACGATTCTGGGTGTTGCTTAAGCATGTATTGTAAACGCCTTTCAGCGATGCGGCTATGTCGAGAGCTTGGAATATTCCCGACAAGCTTGCTCGACATAGCAGTGGATCGCTTGGAATATCTTGCCGCCTCTTAGCACTTTAGATCATTGGGGCCACTGTTCTTTTCCAACACCCTCACCTTTATCTCACATTGTCCTCTCTCACACCCTCACTTTCATCTCACAATGTCCTTTCTCAATCCCAGACCTTTATCGCACACTGTCCTCTCCCACAACCTCACCATCTCACAATGTCCTCTCTCAATCCTAGACCTTCATCGCACACTATCCTCTCCCACAACCTCACCATCTCACAATGTTCTCTCTCAATCCCAGACCTTCATCGCACACTGTCCTCTCCCACACCTTCATTTTACACTGTCCTCTCCCAATCCCAAACCTTCATCTCATAATGTTCTCTCTCAATCCCAGACCATCACACACTGATTTCTCCTCCCATACCCTCACCCTTATCTTCATCTCACAATGTCTTCTCTCAATCCCAGACCTTCATCTCACACTGCCCTCTCCCACACCATCACCTTCATCTCACACTGTCCTCTCCCAATCCCAAACCTTCATTTCAAACAGTCTTCTGCCAATCCCAAACCTTTATCTCACACTGTCCTATCCCAATCCCACACCTTCACTCACACTGTCCTATCCCAATCCTATACCTTCACTCACGCTGTCCTCTCCCAATCCCACACCTTCACTCACACTGTCCTCTCCCAATCCCAAACCTTCATCTCACACTGTCCTCTCCCAATCCCAAACCTTCATAGCACACTGTCCTCTCCCAATCCTAGACCTTCATCTCACACAGTCCTCTCCCAATCCCAGACCTTCTTCTCACACAGTCCTCTCCAAATCCTAGACCTTCTTCTCACACAGTCCTCTCCCAATCCCAGACCTTCATCTCCCACTGTCCTCTCCCAATCCCAAACCTGCATCTCACACTGTCCTCTCCCAATCCCAAACCTTCATCTCACACTGTCCTCTCCCAATCCAAAACATTCATCTCACACTGTCCTCTCCCAATCCCAGACCTTCATTGCACACTGTCCTCTCCCACTCCCATACCTTCTCACACTGTCCTCTCCCACTCCCAAACCTTCTTCTCACACTGTCCTCTCCCAATCCCAAACCTTCACCTCACACTGTCCTCTCCCAGTTCCAAACCTTCATCTCACACTGTCCTCTCCCAATCCCAGAACTTCATCTCACACTGTCCTCTCTCAATCCCAGACCTTCACCTCACACTGTCCTCTCCCAGTCCCAAACCTTCATCTCATACTGTCCTCTCCCAGTCCCAAACCTTCATCTCACACTGTCCTCTCCTACACTCAGACCTTCATCTCACACTGTCCTCTCTCAATCCCAGACCTTCACCTCACACTGTCCTCTCCCAGTCCCAAACCTTCATCTCATACTGTCCTCTCCCAGTCCCAAACCTTCATCTCACACTGTCCTCTCCTACACTCAGACCTTCATCTCACACTGTCCTCTCTCAATCCCAGACCTTCATCTCACACTGTCCTCTCTCAATCCCAGACCTTCATCTCAGTGTCCACTCCCAATACAGACCTTCTTGTTGCACTGTCCTCTCCCAATCCCAAACCTTCAACTCAGTGTCCACTCCCAATCACAGACCTTCACCTTACACTGTCCTCTCCTACACTTAGACCTTCACCTTACACTGTCCTCTCCTACACTCAGACCTTCATCTCACACTTTCCTCTCCTACACTCAGACCTTCACCTTACACTGTCCTCTCCTACACTCAGACCTTCATCTCACACTTTCCTCTCCTACACTCAGACCTTCACCTTACACTGTCCTCTCCTACACTCAGACCTTCATCTCACACTTTCCTCTCCTACACTCAGACCTTCACCTTACACTGTCCTCTCCTACACTCAGACCTTCATCTCACACTGTCCTCTCCTACACTCAGACCTTCACCTTGCACTGTCGTCTCCTACACTCAGACCTTCATCTCACATTTCTCTTTCCCTTCACATCTTTTCTGTGGCCTCTCCATCTGCCCACCATCCCTTCCCTCTCGCCTGTCATGTTCTACCTCCTTTTCTTGACAACTTCTTATTTCACCTTCATTTTTGCAGCCTCCTCCTTTCATAGTTATTACTAAAGATAATATTGTTTTTATTTTAGTAAGCATATGAATCTAGATAATTCATTGAAATATATTGTTGATGTTTTACATATTGTCCATACTTGCAAAGCAGCACGTTTTTCATTTGTGTCACTTTTACATGTGAAACCATAACCTTACACACCATGCCCCTCACATCTCTATCTCTACCCCTCTTCTCTATATACATCGATCTTGCTGCCCACCTTGGCACCATTCTCCTTTGTATCTTTATTCCTGTGCCCACCACAGATGCCAAATCTTACCTCAATCTGGTCAATGGTGTCCTGATATTCTCTCTCTCGGTTTTTGAAAAGAGATTCGGTGTCTTTTATCACTTCCTCGAGACTGTCCTCCTGAGCCTGAGACACGTGCAGAAAAACACAAAGGGGCAGGGTGAGAAAAAGACCAAGATGGGCAGAGTGAGACAGACACACAGATGGGCAGAGTGAGACAGATGGGCAGGGTGAGACAAAGACACAGACTGACAGGGTGAGACAGAAATGCAGACTGACAGGGTGAGACAGAGACACAGGTCAGTAACTAGTATATAACAGTAGTGTAAGGTAGAGGTAAGTCATAGACAAGCAGGTCAGTAACTAGTATATAACAGTAGTGTAAGACAGAGGTAAGTCATAGATAAGCCGGTCAGTAACTAGTATATAACAGTAGAGTAAGGTAGGGGTAAGTCATAGACAAGCAGGTCAGTAAATAGTATATAACTAGTGTAAGAGAGAGGTAAGTCATAGACAAGCAGGTCAGTAACTAGTATATAACAGTAGTGTAAGGTAGAGGTAAGTCATAGACAAGCAGGTCAGTAACTAGTATATAACTAGTGTAAGACAGAGGTAAGTCATAGACAAGCAGGTCAGTAACTAGTATATAACTAGTGTAAGGTAGAGTTAAGTCATAGACAAGCAGGTCAGTAACTAGTATATAACAGTAGTGTAAGATAGAGGTAAGTCATAGACAAGCAGGTCAGTAACTAGTATATAAAAGTAGTGTAAGGTAGAGGTAAGTCATAGACAAGCAGGTCAGTAACTAGTATATAACAGTAGTGTAAGACAGAGGTAAGTCATAGACAAGCAGGTCAGTAACTAGTATATAACAGTAGTGTAAGGTAGAGGTAAGTCATAGACAAGCAGGTCAGTAACTAGTATATAACTAGTGTAAGGTAGAGGTAAGTCATAGACAAGCAGGTCAGCAACTAGTATATAACTAGTGTAAGACAGAGGTAAGTCATAGACAAGCAGGTCAGTAACTAGTATATAACTAGTGTAAGGTAGAGTTAAGTCATAGACAAGCAGGTCAGTAACTAGTATATAACAGTAGTATAAGGTAGAGGTAAGTCATAGACAAGCAGGTCAGTAACTAGTATATAACAGTAGTGTAAGGTAGAGGTAAGTCATAGACAAGCAGGTCAGTAACTAG
This sequence comes from Bombina bombina, assembly GCF_027579735.1. Lineage (NCBI taxonomy): Eukaryota > Metazoa > Chordata > Amphibia > Anura > Bombinatoridae > Bombina > Bombina bombina. Next base: position 120,882 of record NW_026512948.1, on the reverse strand, counting down.
TATATAACTAATGTAAGGTGGAGGTAAGTCAGACAAGAAGGTCAGTAACTAGTATATAACAGTAGTGTAAGGTAGAGGTAAGTCATAGACAAGCAGGTCAGTAACTAGTATATAACAGTAGTGTAAGGAAGAGGTAAGTCAGACAAGCAGGTCAGTAACTAGTATATAACAGTAGTATAAGGTAGAGGTAAGTCATAGACAAGCAGGTCAGTAACTAGTATATAACAGTAGTATAAGGTAGAGGTAAGTCATAGACAAGCAGGTCAGTAACTAGTATATAACAGTAGTATAAGGTAGAGGTAAGTCATAGACAAGCAGGTCAGTAACTAGTATATAACAGTAGTGTAAGGTAGAGGTAATTCATAGACAAGCAGGTCAGTAACTAGTATATAACAGTAGTATAAGGTAGAGTTAAGTCATAGACAAGCAGGTCAGTAACTAGTATATAACAGTAGTATAAGGTAGAGTTAAGTCATAGACAAGCAGGTCAGTAACTAGTATATAACAGTAGTGTAAGGTAGAGGTAAGTCATAGACAAGCAGGTCAGTAACTAGTATATAACAGTAGTGTAAGATAGAGGTAAGTCATAGACAAGCAGGTCAGTAACTAGTATATAACTAGTGTAAGGTAGAGGTAAGTCATAGACAAGCAGGTCAGTAAATAGTATATAACAGTAGTATAAGGTAGAGGTAAGTCATAGACAAGGAGGTCAGTAACTAGTATATAACAGTAGTGTAAGGTAGGGGTAAGTCATAGACAAGCAGGTCAGTAAATAGTATATAACTAGTGTAAGAGAGAGGTAAGTCATAGACAAGCAGGTCAGTAACTAGTATATAACTAGTGTAAGGTAGAGGTAAGTCATAGACAAGCAGGTCAGTAACTAGTATATAGCAGTAGTGTAAGGTAGAGGTAAGTCATAGACAAGCAGGTCAGTAACTAGTATATAACAGTAGTGTAAGGTAGAGGTAAGTCATCGACAAGCAGGTCAGTAACTAGTATATAACTAGTGTAAGGTAGAGGTAAGTCATAGACAAGCAGGTCAGTAACTAGTATATAACTAGTGTAAGGTAGAGGTAAGTCATAGACAAGCAGGTCAGTAACTAGTATATAACTAGTGTAAGGTAGAGGTAAGTCAGACAAGCAGGTCAGTAACTAGTATATAACAGTAGTGTAAGGTAGAGGTAAGTCATAGACAAGCAGGTCAGTAACTAGTATATAGCAGTAGTGTAAGGTAGAGGTAAGTCATAGACAAGCAGGTCAGTAACTAGTATATAACAGTAGTGTAAGGTAGAGGTAAGTCATAGACAAGCAGGTCAGTAACTAGTATATAACTAATGTAAGGTGGAGGTAAGTCAGACAAGAAGGTCAGTAACTAGTATATAACAGTAGTGTAAGGTAGAGGTAAGTCATAGACAAGCAGGTCAGTAACTAGTATATAACAGTAGTGTAAGGTAGAGGTAATTCATAGACAAGCAGGTCAGTAACTAGTATATAACAGTAGTATAAGGTAGAGTTAAGTCATAGACAAGCAGGTCAGTAACTAGTATATAACAGTAGTGTAAGATAGAGGTAAGTCATAGACAAGCAGGTCAGTAACTAGTATATAACAGTAGTGTAAGGTAGAGGTAAGTCATAGATAAGCAGGTCAGTAACTAGTATATAACAGTAGTATAAGGTAGAGTTAAGTCATAGACAAGCAGGTCAGTAACTAGTATATAACAGTAGTGTAAGACAGAGGTAAGTCATAGATAAGCAGGTCAGTAACTAGTATATAACAGTAGTGTAAGGTAGGGGTAAGTCATAGACAAGCAGGTCACTAACTAGTATATAACAGTAGTGTAAGGTAGAGGTAAGTCATAGACAAGCAGGTCAGTAACTAGTATATGACAGTAGTGTAAGGTAGAGGTAAGTCATAGACAAGCAGGTCACTAACTAGTATATAACAGTAGTGTAAGGTAGAGGTAAGTCATAGACAAGCAGGTCAGTGACTAGTATATAACTAGTGTAAGGTAGAGGTAAGTCATAGACAAGCAGGTCAGTAACTAGTATATAACAGTAGTGTAAGGTAGAGGTAAGTCATAGACAAGCAGGTCAGTAACTAGTATATAACAGTAGTGTAAGGTAGAGGTAAGTCATAGACAAGAAGGTCAGTAACTAGTATATAACAGTAGTGTAAGGTAGAGGTAAGTCATAGACAAGCAGGTCAGTAACTAGTATATAACTAGTGTAAGGTAGAGGTAAGTCATAGACAAGCAGGTCAGTAACTAGTATATAACTAGTGTAAGGTAGAGGTAAGTCATAGACAAGCAGGTCAGTAACTAGTATATAACAGTAGTATAAGGTAGAGGTAAGTCATAGACAAGCAGGTCAGTAACTAGTATATAACTAGTGTAAGGTAGAGGTAAGTCATAGACAAGCAGGTCAGTAACTAGTATATAACAGTAGTATAAGGTAGAGGTAAGTCATAGACAAGGAGGTCAGTAACTAGTATATAGCAGTAGTGTAAGGTAGAGGTAAGTCATAGACAAGCAGGTCAGTAACTAGTATATAACTAGTGTAAGGTAGAGGTACGTCATAGACAAGCAGGTCAGTAACTAGTATATAACAGCAGTGTAAGGTAGAGGTAAGTCATCGACAAGCAGGTCAGTAACTATTATATAACAGTAGTGTAAGGTAGAGGTAAGTCATAGACAAGAAGGTCAGTAACTAGTATATAACAGTAGTGTAAGGTAGAGGTAAGTCATAGACAAGCAGGTCAGTAACTAGTATATAACAGTAGTGTAAGATAGAGGTAAGTCATAGACAAGCAGGTCAGTAACTAGTATATAACAGTAGTGTAAGGTAGAGGTAAGTCATAGACAAGGAGGTCAGTAACTAGTATATAGCAGTAGTGTAAGGTAGAGGTAAGTCATAGACAAGCAGGTCAGTAACTAGTATATAACTAGTGTAAGGTAGAGGTAAGTCATAGACAAGCAGGTCAGTAACTAGTATATAGCAGTAGTGTAAGGTAGAGGTAAGTCATAGACAAGCAGGTCAGTAACTAGTATATAACAGTAGTGTAAGGTAGAGGTAAGTCATCGACAAGCAGGTCAGTAACTAGTATATAACTAGTGTAAGGTAGAGGTAAGTCATAGACAAGCAGGTCAGTAACTAGTATATAACTAGTGTAAGGTAGAGGTAAGTCATAGACAAGCAGGTCAGTAACTAGTATATAACAGTAGTGTAAGGTAGAGGTAAGTCATAGACAAGCAGGTCAGTAACTAGTATATAGCAGTAGTGTAAGGTAGAGGTAAGTCATAGACAAGCAGGTCAGTAACTAGTATATAACAGTAGTGTAAGGTAGAGGTTAGTCATAGACAAGCAGGTCAGTAACTAGCATATAACTAGTGTAAGACAGAGGTAAGTCATAGACAAGCAGGTCAGTAACTAGTATATAACTAGTGTAAGGTAGAGGTAAGTCATAGACAAGCAGGTCAGTAACTAGCATATAACTAGTGTAAGACAGAGGTAAGTCATAGACAAGCAGGTCAGTAACTAGTATATAACTAGTGTAAGACAGAGGTAAGTCATAGACAAGCAGGTCAGTAACTAGTATATAACAGTAGTGTAAGGTAGAGGTAAGTCATAGACAAGCAGGTCAGTAACTAGTATATAGCAGTAGTGTAAGGAAGAGGTAAGTCAGACAAGCAGGTCAGTAACTAGTATATAACAGTAGTGTAAGTTAGAGGTAATTCATAGACAAGCAGGTCAGTAACTAGTATATAACAGTAGTATAAGGTAGAGTTAAGTCATAGACAAGCAGGTCAGTAACTAGTATATAACAGTAGTGTAAGACAGAGATAAGTCATAGACAAGTAGGTCAGTAACTAGTATATAACTAGTGTAAGGTAGAGATAAGTCATAGACAAGCAGGTCAGCAACTAGTATATAACTAGTGTAAGACAGAGGTAAGTCATAGACAAGCAGGTCAGTAACTAGTATATAACTAGTGTAAGGTAGAGGTAAGTCATAGACAAGCAGGTCAGTAACTAGTATATAACAGTAGTGTAAGGTAGAGGTAAGTCATAGTCAGTAACTAGTATATAACAGTAGTGTAAGACAGAGGTAAGTCATAGACAAGCAGGTCAGCAACTAGTATATAACTAGTGTAAGACAGAGGTAAGACAGAGGTAAGTCATAGACAAGCAGGTCAGTAAATAGTATATAACAGTAGTGTAAGGTAGAGGTAAGTCATAGACAAGCAGGTCAGTAACTAGTATATAGCAGTAGTGCAAGGTAGAGGTAATTCATAGACAAGCAGGTCAGTAACTAGTATATAACAGTAGTGTAAGGTAGAGGTAAGTCATAGACAAGCAGGTCAGTAACTAGTATACGACAGTAGTGTAAGGTAGAGGTAAGTCATAGACAAGCAGGTCAGTAACTAGTATATAACAGTAGTGTAAGGTAGAGGTAAGTCATAGACAAGCAGGTCAGTAAATAGTATATAACAGTAGTGCAAGGTAGAGGTAAGTCATAGACAAGAAGGTCAGTAACTAGTATATAGCAGTAGTGTAAGGTAGAGGTAAGTCATAGACAAGCAGGTCAGTAACTAGTATATAACTAGTGTAAGGTAGAGGTAAGTCATAGACAAGCAGGTCAGTAACTAGTATATAGCAGTAGTGTAAGGTAGAGGTAAGTCATAGACAAGCAGGTCAGTAACTAGTATATAACAGTAGTGTAAGGTAGAGGTAAGTCATCGACAAGCAGGTCAGTAACTAGTATATAACTAGTGTAAGGTAGAGGTAAGTCATCGACAAGCAGGTCAGTAACTAGTATATAACTAGTGTAAGGTAGAGGTAAGTCATAGACAAGCAGGTAAGTAACTATGACTTACCTCTACCTTACACTACTGTTATATACTAGTTACTGACCTGCTTGTCTATGACTTACCTCTGTCTTACACTAGTTATATACTAGTTAGTGACCTGCTTGTCTATGACTTACCTCTACCTTACACTACTGTTATATACTAGTTACTGACCTGCTTGTCTATGACTTACCTCTACCTTACACTACTGTTATATACTAGTTACTGACCTGCTTGTCTATGACTTATCTCTACCTTACACTAGTTATATACTAGTTACTGACCTGCTTGTCTATGACTTACCTCTACCTTACACTACTATTATATACTAGTTACTGACCTGCTTGTCTAGTATATAACAGTAGTGTAAGATAGAGGTAAGTCATAGACAAGCAGGTCAGTAACTAGTATATAACAGTAGTGTAAGATAGAGGTAAGTCATAGACAAGCAGGTCAGTAACTAGTATATAACAGTAGTGTAAGATAGAGGTAAGTCATAGACAAGCAGGTCAGTAACTAGTATATAACAGTAGTGTAAGGTAGAGGTAAGTCATAGACAAGCAGGTCAGTAACTAGTATATAACAGTAGTGTAAGGTAGAGGTAAGTCATAGACAAGCAGGTCAGTAACTAGTATATAACTAGTGTAAGACAGAGGTAAGTCATAGACAAGCAGGTCAGTAACTAGTATATAATAGTAGTGTAAGGTAGAGGCAAGTCATAGACAAGCAGGTCAGTAACTAGTATATAACAGTAGTGTAAGACAGAGGTAAGTCATAGACAAGCAGGTCAGTAACTAGTATATAACAGTAGTGTAAGGTAGGGGTAAGTCATAGACAAGCAGGTCAGTAAATAGTATATAACTAGTGTAAGAGAGAGGTAAGTCATAGACAAGCAGGTCAGTAACTAGTATATAACTAGTGTAAGACAGAGGTAAGTCATAGACAAGCAGGTCAGTAACTAGTATATAACAGTAGTGTAAGGTAGAGGTAAGTCATAGACAAGCAGGTCAGTAACTAGTATATAACAGTAGTGTAAGACAGAGGTAAGTCATAGACAAGCAGGTCAGTAACTAGTATATAACTAGTGTAAGGTAGAGGTAAGTCATAGACAAGCAGGTCAGCAACTATTATATAACTAGTGTAAGATAGAGGTAAGTCATAGACAAGCAGGTCAGCAACTAGTATATAACTAGTGTAAGACAGAGGTAAGTCATAGACAAGCAGGTCAGTAACTAGTATATAACTAGTGTAAGGTAGAGGTAAGTCATAGACAAGCAGGTCAGTAACTAGTATATAACAGTAGTGTAAGGTAGAGGTAAGTCATAGACAAGCAGGTCAGTAACTAGTATATAACTAGTGTAAGGTAGAGGTAAGTCATAGACAAGCAGGTCAGTAACTAGTATATAACTAGTGTAAGGTAGAGGTAAGTCATAGACAAGCAGGTCAGCAACTAGTATATAACTAGTGTAAGACAGAGGTAAGTCATAGACAAGCAGGTCATTAACTAGTATATAACTAGTGTAAGGTAGAGGTAAGTCATAGACAAGCAGGTCAGTAACTAGTATATAACAGTAGTGTAGGGTAGAGGTAAGTCATAGACAAGCAGGTCAGCAACTAGTATATAACAGTAGTGTAAGGTAGAGGTAAGTCATAGACAAGCAGGTCAGTAACTAGTATATAACAGTAGTGTAAGATAGAGGTAAGTCATAGACAAGCAGGTCAGTAACTAGTATATAACTAGTGTAAGGTAGAGGTAAGTCATAGACAAGCAGGTCAGTAACTAGTATATAACAGTAGTGTAAGGTAGAGGTAAGTCATAGACAAGCAGGTCAGTAACTAGTATATAACAGTAGTGTAAGACAGAGGTAAGTCATAGACAAGCAGGTCAGTAACTAGTATATAACAGTAGTGTAAGGTAGGGGTAAGTCATAGACAAGCAGGTCAGTAACTAGTATATAACTAGTGTAAGACAGAGGTAAGTCATAGACAAGCAGGTCAGTAACTAGTATATAACAGTAGTGTAAGGTAGAGGTAAGTCATAGACAAGCAGGTCTGCAACTAGAATATAACAGTAGTGTAAGGTAGAGGTAAGTCATAGACAAGCAGGTCAGTAACTAGTATATAACAGTAGTGTAAGGTAGAGGTAAGTCATAGACAAGCAGGTCAGTAACTAGTATATAACAGTAGTGTAAGATAGAGGCAAGTCATAGACAAGCAGGTCAGTAACTAGTATATAACTAGTGTAAGGTAGAGGTAAGTCATAGACAAGCAGGTCAGTAACTAGTATATAACAGTAGTATAAGGTAGAGGTAAGTCATAGACAAGCAGGTCAGTAACTAATATATAACAGTAGTGTAAGGTAGAGGTAAGTCATAGACAAGCAGGTCAGTAACTAGTATATAACAGTAGTTTAAGGTAGAGGTAAGTCATAGACAAGCAGGTCAGTAACTAGTATATAACAGTAGTGTAAGGTAGAGGTAAGTCATAGACAAGCAGGTCAGTAACTAGTATATAACAGTAGTGTAAGGTAGAGGTAAGTCATAGACAAGCAGGTCGGTAACTAGTATATAACAGTAGTGTAAGATAGAGGTAAGTCATAGACAAGCAGGTCAGTAACTAGTATATAACAGTAGTGTAAGATAGAGGCAAGTCATAGACAAGCAGGTCAGTAACTAGTATATAACAGTAGTATAAGGTAGAGGTAAGTCATAGACAAGCAGGTCAGTAACTAGTATATAACAGTAGTGTAAGATAGAGGTAAGTCATAGACAAGCAGGTCAGTAACTAGTATATAACAGTAGTGTAAGATAGAGGCAAGTCATAGACAAGCAGGTCAGTAACTAGTATATAACAGTAGTGTAAGGTAGAGGTAAGTCATAGATAAGCAGGTCAGTAACTAGTATATAACTAGTGTAAGGTAGAGGTAAGTCATAGACAAGCAGGTCAGTAACTAGTATATAACAGTAGTATAAGGTAGAGGTAAGTCATAGACAAGCAGGTCAGTAACTAGTATATAACAGTAGTGTAAGGTAGAGGTAAGTCATAGACAAGCAGGTCAGTAACTAGTATATAACAGTAGTGTAAGGTAGAGGTAAGTCATAGATAAGCAGGTCAGTAACTAGTATATAACAGTAGTGTAAGGTAGAGGTAAGTCATAGACAAGCAGGTCAGTAACTAGTATATAACAGTAGTGTAAGGTAGAGGTAAGTCATAGACAAGCAGGTCAGTAACTAGTATATAACAGTAGTGTAAGATAGAGGCAAGTCATAGACAAGCAGGTCAGTAACTAGTATATAACTAGTGTAAGGTAGAGGTAAGTCATAGACAAGCAGGTCAGTAACTAGTATATAGCAGTAGTGTAAGGTAGAGGTAAGTCATAGACAAGCAGGTCAGTAACTAGTATATAACTAGTGTAAGGTAGAGGTAAGTCATCGACAAGCAGGTCAGCAACTAGTATATAACAGTAGTGCAAGGTAGAGGTAAGTCATAGACAAGCAGGTCAGTAACTAGTATATAACAGTAGTATAAGGTAGAGGTAAGTCATAGACAAGAAGGTCAGTAACTAGTATATAACAGTAGTATAAGGTAGAGGTAAGTCATAGACAAGCAGGTCAGTAACTAGTATATAGCAGTAGTGTAAGGTAGAGGTAAGTCATAGACAAGCAGGTCAGTAACTAGTATATAACAGTAGTGTAAGATAGAGGTAAGTCATAGACAAGCAGGTCAGTAACTAGCATATAACTAGTGTAAGACAGAGGTAAGTCATAGACAAGCAGGTCAGTAACTAGTATATAACTAGTGTAAGGTAGAGGTAAGTCATAGACAAGCAGGTCAGTAACTAGTATATAACAGTAGTATAAGGTAGAGGTAAGTCATAGACAAGCAGGTCAGTAACTAGTATATAGCAGTAGTGTAAGGTAGAGGTAAGTCATAGACAAGCAGGTCAGTAACTAGTATATAACAGTAGTGTAAGATAGAGGTAAGTCATAGACAAGCAGGTCAGTAACTAGTATATAACAGTAGTGTAAGGTAGAGGTAAGTCATCGAAAAGCAGGTCAGTAACTAGTATATAACTAGTGTAAGGTAGAGGTAAGTCATAGACAAGCAGGTCAGTAACTAGTATATAACTAGTGTAAGGTAGAGGTAAGTCATAGACAAGCAGGTCAGTAACTAGTATATAACTAGTGTAAGGTAGAGGTAAGTCATAGACAAGCAGGTCAGTAACTAGTATATAACAGTAGTGTAAGGTAGAGGTAAGTCATAGACAAGCAGGTCAGTAACTAGTATATAACAGTAGTGTAAGATAGAGGTAAGTCATAGACAAGCAGGTCAGTAACTAGTATATAACAGTAGTGTAAGGTAGAGGTAAGTCATCGAAAAGCAGGTCAGTAACTAGTATATAACTAGTGTAAGGTAGAGGTAAGTCATAGACAAGCAGGTCAGTAACTAGTATATAACTAGTGTAAGGTAGAGGTAAGTCATAGACAAGCAGGTCAGTAACTAGTATATAACTAGTGTAAGGTAGAGGTAAGTCATAGACAAGCAGGTCAGTAACTAGTATATAACAGTAGTGTAAGGTAGAGGTAAGTCATAGACAAGCAGGTCACTAACTAGTATATAACTAGTGTAAGACAGAGGTAAGTCATAGACAAGCAGGTCAGTAACTAGTATATAACTAGTGTAAGACAGAGGTAAGTCATAGACAAGCAGGCCAGTAACTAGTATATAACTAGTGTAAGACAGAGGTAAGTCATAGACAAGCAGGTCAGTAACTAGTATATAACTAGTGTAAGACAGAGACAAGCAGGTCAGTAACTAGTATATAGCAGTAGTGTAAGGTAGAGGTAAGTCATAGACAAGCAGGTCAGTAACTAGTATATAGCAGTAGTGTAAGGTAGAGGTAAGTCATAGAAAAGCAGGTCAGTAACTAGTATATAACTAGTGTAAGGTAGAGGTAAGTCATAGACAAGCAGGTCAGTAACTAGTATATAACAGTAGTATAAGGTAGAGGTAAGTCATAGACAAGCAGGTCAGTAACTAGTATATAGCAGTAGTGTAAGGTAGAGGTAAGTCATAGACAAGCAGGTCAGTAACTAGTATATAGCAGTAGTGTAAGGTAGAGGTAAGTCATAGACAAGCAGGTCAGTAACTAGTATATAGCAGTAGTGTAAGGTAGAGGTAAGTCATAGACAAGCAGGTCAGTAACTAGTATATAACAGTAGTATAAGGTAGAGGTAAGTCATAGACAAGCAGGTCAGTAACTAGTATATAACAGTAGTGTAAGGTAGAGGTAAGTCATAGACAAGCAGGCCAGTAACTAGTATATAACTAGTGTAAGGTAGAGGTAAGTCATAGACAAGCAGGCCAGTAACTAGTATATAACTAGTGTAAGGTAGAGGTAAGTCATAGACAAGCAGGTCAGTAACTAGTATATAACAGTAGTGTAAGATAGAGGTAAGTCATAGACAAGCAGGTCAGTAACTAGTATATAACAGTAGTGTAAGACAGAGGTAAGTCATAGACAAGCAGGTCAGTAACTAGTATATAACTAGTGGAAGGTAGAGATAAGTCATAGACAAGCAGGTCAGCAACTAGTATATAACAGTAGTGCAAGGTAGAGGTAAGTCATAGACAAGCAGGTCAGTAATTAGTATATAACTAGTGTAAGGTAGAGGTAAGTCATAGACAAGCAGGTCAGTAACTAGTATATAACAGTAGTGTAAGATAGAGGTAAGTCATAGACAAGCAGGTCAGTAACTAGTATAAAGCAGTAGTGTAAGGTAGAGGTAAGTCATAGACAAGCAGGTCAGTAACTAGTATATAACAGTAGTGTAAGGTAGAGGTAAGTCATCGACAAGCAGGTCAGTAACTAGTATATAACAGTTGTGTAAGGTAGAGGTAAGTCATCGACAAGCAGGTCAGTAACTAGTATATAACTAGTGTAAGACAGAGGTAAGTCATAGACAACCAGGTCAGTAACTAGTATATAACTAGTGTAAGACAGAGGTAAGTCATAGACAAGCAGGTCAGTAACTAGTATATAACTAGTGTAAGGTAGAGGTAAGTCAGACAAGCAGGTCAGTAACTAGTATATAACAGTAGTGTAAGATAGAGGTAAGTCATAGACAAGCAGGTCAGTAACTAGTATATAACAGTAGTGTAAGGTAGAGGTAAGTCATAGACAAGCAGGTCAGTAACTAGCATATAACTAGTGTAAGACAGAGGTAAGTCATAGACAAGCAGGTCAGTAACTAGTATATAACAGTAGTGCAAGGTAGAGGTAAGTCATCGACAAGCAGGTCAGTAACTAGTATATAACAGTATTGTAAGATAGAGGTAAGTCATAGACAAGCAGGTCAGTAACTAGTATATAACAGTAGTATAAGGTAGAGGTAAGTCATAGACAAGCAGGTCAGTAACTAGCATATAACTAGTGTAAGGTAGAGGTAAGTCATAGACAAGCAGGTCAGTAACTAGTATATAACTAGTGTAAGGTAGAGGTAAGTCATAGACAAGCAGGCCAGTAACTAGTATATAACTAGTGTAAGGTAGAGGTAAGTCATAGACAAGCAGGTCAGTAACTAGTATATAACAGTAGTATAAGGTAGAGGTAAGTCATAGACAAGCAGGTCAGTAACTAGTATATAGCAGTAGTGTAAGGTAGAGGTAAGTCATAGACAAGCAGATCAGTAACTAGTATATAGCAGTAGTGTAAGGTAGAGGTAAGTCATAGACAAGCAGGTCAGTAACTAGTATATAGCAGTAGTGTAAGGTAGAGGTAAGTCATAGACAAGCAGGTCAGTAACTAGTATATAACAGTAGTGTAAGATAGAGGTAAGTCATAGACAAGCAGGTCAGTAACTAGTATATAACTAGTGTAAGGTAGAGGTAAGTCATAGACAAGCAGGCCAGTAACTAGTATATAACTAGTGTAAGGTAGAGGTAAGTCATAGACAAGCAGGCCAGTAACTAGTATATAACTAGTGTAAGGTAGAGGTAAGTCATAGACAAGCAGGTCAGTAACTAGTATATAACTAGTGTAAGACATTGGTAAGTCATAGACAAGCAGGTCAGTAACTACAGGGAGTGCAGAATTATTAGGCAAATGAGTATTTTGACCACATCATCCTCTTTATGCATGTTGTCTTACTCCAAGCTGTATAGGCTCGAAAGCCTACTACCAATTAAGCATATTAGGTGATGTGCATCTCTGTAATGAGAAGGGGTGTGGTCTAATGACATCAACACCCTATATCAGGTGTGCATAATTATTAGGCAACTTCCTTTCCTTTGGCAAAATGGGTCAAAAGAAGGACTTGACAGGCTCAGAAAAGTCAAAAATAGTGAGATATCTTGCAGAGGGATGCAGCACTCTTAAAATTGCAAAGCTTCTGAAGCGTGATCATCGAACAATCAAGCGTTTCATTCAAAATAGTCAACAGGGTCGCAAGAAGCGTGTGGAAAAACCAAGGCGCAAAATAACTGCCCATGAACTGAGAAAAGTCAAGCGTGCAGCTGCCAAGATGCCACTTGCCACCAGTTTGGCCATATTTCAGAGCTGCAACATCACTGGAATGCCCAAAAGCACAAGGTGTGCAATACTCAGAGACATGGCCAAGGTAAGAAAGGCTGAAAGACGACCACCACTGAACAAGACACACAAGCTGAAACGTCAAGACTGGGCCAAGAAATATCTCAAGACTGATTTTTCTAAGGTTTTATGGACTGATGAAATGAGAGTGAGTCTTGATGGGCCAGATGGATGGGCCCGTGGCTGGATTGGTAAAGGGCAGAGAGCTCCAGTCCGACTCAGACGCCAGCAAGGTGGAGGTGGAGTACTGGTTTGGGCTGGTATCATCAAAGATGAGCTTGTGGGGCCTTTTCGGGTTGAGGATGGAGTCAAGCTCAACTCCCAGTCCTACTGCCAGTTTCTGGAAGACACCTTCTTCAAGCAGTGGTACAGGAAGAAGTCTGCATTCTTCAAGAAAAACATGATTTTCATGCAGGACAATGCTCCATCACACACGTCCAAGTACTCCACAGCGTGGCTGGCAAGAAAGGGTATAAAAGAAGAAAATCTAATGACATGGCCTCCTTGTTCACCTGATCTGAACCCCATTGAGAACCTGTGGTCCATCATCAAATGTGAGATTTACAAGGAGGGAAAACAGTACACCTCTCTGAACAGTGTCTGGGAGGCTGTGGTTGCTGCTGCACGCAATGTTGATGGTGAACAGTTCAAAACACTGACAGAATCCATGGATGGCAGGCTTTTGAGTGTCCTTGCAAAGAAAGGTGGCTATATTGGTCACTGATTTGTTTTTGTTTTTGAATGTCAGAAATGTATATTTGTGAATGTTGAGATGTTATATTGGTTTCACTGGTAAAAATAAATAATTGAAATGGGTATATATTTGTTTTTTGTTAAGTTGCCTAATAATTATGCACAGTAATAGTCACCTGCACACACAGATATCCCCCTAAAATAGCTATAACTAAAAACTACTTCCAAAACTATTCAGCTTTGATATTAATGAGTTTTTTGGGTTCATTGAGAACATGGTTGTTGTTCAATAATAAAATTAATCCTCAAAAATACAACTTGCCTAATAATTCTGCACTCCCTGTATTATATAACAGTAGTGTAAGGTAGAGGTAAGTCATAGATAAGCAGATCAGTAACTAGTATATAACAGTAGTGTAAAGTAGAGGTAAGTCATAGACAAGCAGGTCAGTAACTAGTATATAACAGTAGTGTAAGGTAGAGGTAAGTCATAGACAAGCAGGCCAGTAACTAGTATATAACAGTAGTGTAAGGTAGAGGTAAGTCATAGACAAGCAGGTCAGTAACTAGTATATAACTAGTGTAAGACAGAGGTAAGTCATAGACAAGCAGGTCAGTAACTAGTATATAACTAGTGTAAGACAGAGGTAAGTCATAGACAAGCAGGCCAGTAACTAGTATATAACAGTAGTGTAAGGTAGAGGTAAGTCATAGACAAGCAGGTCAGTAACTAGTATATAACAGTAGTGTAAGGTAGAGGTAAGTCATAGATAAGCAGATCAGTAACTAGTATATAACAGTAGTGTAAGGTAGAGGTAAGTCATAGACAAGCAGGTCAGTAACTAGTATATAACTAGTGTAAGGTAGAGGTAAGTCATAGACAAGCAGGTTAGTAACTAGTATATAACAGTAGTGTAAGATAGAGGTAAGTCATAGACAATCAGGTCAGTAACTAGTATATAACTAGTGTAAGACAGAGGTAAGTCATAGACAAGCAGGTCAGTAACTAGTATATAACTAGTGTAAGCAGGTCAGTAACTAGTATATAACTAGTGTAAGGTAGAGGTAAGACATAGACAAGCAGGTCAGTAACTAGTATATAACAGTAGTGTAAGGTAGAGGTAAGTCATAGACAAGCAGGTCAGTAACTAGTATATAACTAGTGTAAGACAGAGGTAAGTCATAGACATGCAGGTCAGTAACTAGTATATAACTAGTGTAAGACAGAGGTAAGTCATAGACAAGCAGGTCAGTAACTAGTATATAACAGTAGTGTAAGGTAGAGGTAAGTCATAGACAAGCAGGTCAGTAACTAGTATATAACTAGTGTAAGGTAGAGGTAAGTCATAGACAAGCAGGTCGGTAACTAGTATATAACAGTAGTGTAAGACAGAGGTAAGTCATAGACAAGCAGGTCAGTAACTTGTATATAACAGTAGTGTAAGACAGAGGTAAGTCATAGACAAGCAGGTCAGTAACTAGTATATAACAGTAGTGTAAGGTAGAGGTAAGTCATAGACAAGCAGGTCAGTAACTAGTATATAACTAGTGTAAGGTAGAGGTAAGTCATAGACAAGCAGGTCAGTAACTAGTATATAACAGTAGTGTAAGACAGAGGTAAGTCATAGATAAGCAGGTCAGTAACTAGTATATAACAGTAGTGTAAGGTAGAGGTAAGTCATAGACAAGCAGGTCAGTAACTAGTATATAACAGTAGTGTAAGGTAGAGGTAAGTCATAGACAAGCAGGCCAGTAACTAGTATATAACAGTAGTGTAAGGTAGAGGTAAGTCATAGACAAGGAGGTCAGTAAATAGTATATAACTAGTGTAAGGTAGAGGTAAGTCATAGACAAGCAGGTCAGTAACTAGTATATAACAGTAGTGTAAGGTAGAGGTAAGTCACAGACAAGCAGGTCAGTAACTAGTATATAACAGTAGTGTAAGGTAGAGGTAAGTCATAGACAAGCAGGTCAGTAACTAGTATATAACAGTAGTGTAAGATAGAGGTAAATCATAGACCAGCAGGTCAGTATCTAGTATATAATAGTAGTGTAAGATAGAGGTAAGTCATAGACAAGCAGGTCAGTAACTAGTATATAACAGTAGTGTAAGATAGAGGTAAGTCATAGACAAGCAGGTCAGTAACTAGTATATAACAGTAGTGTAAGACAGAGGTATATGATAGACAAGCAGGTCAGTAACTAGTATATAACGGTAGTGTAAGACAGAGGTAAGTCATAGACAAGCAGGTCAGTATCTAGTATATAACAGTAGTGTAAGGTAGAGGTAAGTCATAGACAAGTAGGTCAGTAACTAGTATATAACAGTAGTGTAAGACAGAGGTAAGTCATAGACAAGCAGGTCAGTAACTAGTATATAACTAGTGTAAGGTAGAGGTAAGTCATAGACAAGCAGGTCAGTAACTAGTATATAACTAGTGTAAGGTAGAGGTAAGTCATAGACAAGCAGGTCAGTAACTAGTATATAACAGTATATAGAGGTTTATAACATTGGGGGGTCTAAAGTGAGTCCCAGAGGGGGTGATAAGTCCTCCTGTAGCCCCCACTCTAACAGATCCCAGCAGTTAGTAGCTTATTACTGCCCAGTGCTGTACAAAGAGCAAGGAGAGGTCTTTGTTGGGTTCCTCAGATATATAAACTGGGGCTGAGATTTGTTTGATCGCTAAGGGGTTTGGAGTCTCACCTCAGCTTGTGGCTCCACTGTGGACATTGCATATCCAGAGAAGTCCTCCCACAATAACAGCGTCTCTTCAGTTTCCTCCCATGCAAGACTGTCACAGTCATCATCAATGTCATACTCACGTCTGAGCGCAAGATGAGAGCAATGGGGGGTTAAGAAAGCACATGGAGGATCAGTGTAAGAGAGCTGGTTATAGGGGGTGCAATAAGAGAGCTGAATGTGGGGGATAGTGCTAGAGAGCTGTGTTTGTGTGTGGGGGGGATATTGTAGGAAAGCTGTGTGTGTGTGGGGGGGGATAGTGTAGGAGAGCTGTGTGTGTGTGTGTGGGGGGGGGAAGATAGTGTAGGAGAGCTGTGTGTGTGTGTGTGGGGGGATAGTGTAGGAGAGCTGTGTGTGTGGGGGTAGTGTAGGAGAGCTGTGTGTGTGTGTGGGGGGGGATAGTGTAGGAGAGCTGTGTGTGTGGGGGTAGTGTAGGAGAGCTGTGTGTGTGTGTGTGTGGGGCGCTAGTGTAGGAGAGCTGTGTGTGTGGGGGTAGTGTAGGAGAGCTGTGTGTGTGTGTGTGGTGGGATAGTGTAGGAGAGCTGTGTGTGTGTGTGGGGGGGATAGTGTAGGAGAGCTGTGTGTGTGTGTGGGGGGGATAGTGTAGGAGAGCTGTGTGTGTGGGGGGGGGATAGTGTTGGAGAGTGTTAAGATTACTGCAGCTTTTACTGTATCTTTGCACTAACCTTGTCTCATCATTATATGTTAGAAGTGGTGCAGCTTTAAGCTCAGCTCACCACACCCTCTGGGTCTGTCTGGGTCTCTGTGACATCTTCAGAAGCCATGTTCGTTTTACTGATGAACCTGCTAGTGAATAAGCCATGTGGTTGTAGCTGAATAAAAGTTATCTAAAGTTCCTGCTGCAGAGTCTTCATGATATGTGCAAGAGACATCAGACACAAGGTAACAGCACACAACTGAATGTTCTAATCCTGACTACACACAGAACATAACAGCTGGCAACGAGGATCTGTGGTCTGACCCTATAATGGCACTTATTGGCACCTTACCTGTGTTTGCACCAGACACAGACAGATGGGACACATGGGTTGAACAGTTTGAGCTATATTGTACAGCAAATAACATAGGAGCTGATAAGCAATTGGCTGTGTTTCTGACAACTATAGGCTCAGCAGCTTACACTACATTAAGGGACATTCTCTCACCAGATAAACCTAATGCTAAACCTCTGTCTGACCTGATCTGCCTGTTATCTGACCACTACCTACCTAAGCCTCTAGAGATAGCAGAACGCTTTAAGTTTTACACACGCAAGCAATTGCAGCATGAGGACATTAAAACTTATGTGATCAGTTTAAAGAAACTAGCAAGTAGCTGCAGATTTGGGGATTATTTAAACACTGCTTTACGTGATATGTTTGTTATTGGACTCATGGACTGTACAGTACAAGAGAGACTATTAGCAGAGGATGAGTTAACACTAAAGCGTGCTATAGAGATAGCTACAGTCATGGAACTTGCTACTAAAGATGCACAAATGCTCCAGGCCCCAGCACAGGTAGTTTGTGATAAGGAGGTAGACGTTTTTCATACAAGTATGCACCTAAATAAACAGTATCCAGCTAGACAAGGGTCACAGACAGCCTGTTACAGATGTGGTGACACAAATCACACAGCAAATGCCTGCAGGTTTAGGAACAGCACCTGCTATGGGTGTGGGAAGATTGGTCATACAAAGAGAGTGTGCAGAAGTTCATTAGACAGAGATAAAAGTAAGAAAGGCAGCAAGTCATGTGCAGCTTTTCATGTGCAAGTAGATACACCACACACTGATTCAGAGGAAGACAAACCATTATACACATTACAGATCTACAGCCTTGAAAATAAAATTCCAAAACTGCAAGCAAAGGTGAATATAGATGGTAGACCTCTCATTATGGAAGTTGATACAGGAGCAGCAGTCTCTGTTATCACAGCTGCTGATTGGAACCGCCTGGGACTAAGGCAACCAATTGTTCCAACAGCTGTCGCCATGCAAACATATTCAAATGAAATAATAAAGCCTATTGGGAGTGTATCACCTACAGTGACATTTAATGGGATAACTAAAAAGCTACGCCTCTACATTTTACCTAAAGGAGGACCACCTTTGTTTGGTAGATCCTGGATCCAAGCATTGGGCATGCCAAAGTTACCACAACAGTTACCGCTTAACAAACTGCTGGACCAAAGTGGCAATTCAAATTCTTCTTGGATTAATTCACTAAAGCACAAATATAAAACTGTATTTGATGGAAACCTAGGTTTAGTGAAAGACAAGCAGATTCAGCTTCACCTAAAAGATAATGCTATTCCAAAATTTTGTAAACCAAGAGTTGTACCATTTGCACTTAAACCTAAAATTGAAGCAGAACTAGAAAGACTACGAAATCAGGGGATTATTGTTCCAGTGTCTAGCAGTGAATGGGCTTCCCCAATAGTTCCTGTCATAAAAAAGAATGGGGACATTCGCATCTGTGGAGATTTCAGAGTGGGCCTTAACCCTCAATTACTTGTGGATCAGTATCCTTTACCACGGATTGAAGAATTGTTTAGTTCTCTGGCAGGGGGTGAAAAATTTACAAAAATTGACTTGCATCAAGCACAGGGCCGGTGCTAGGATTTTTGGCTACACAGGCGAAGACACAATTTACCGCCCCTCTCCCAGAATATATTATAGGTATATACCCTGCCAATACTGCTTCTTATCAAAATGCTATGGACCTGGTGTTGTGTTAAAGGGACAGGAAACCCCAAAATTTTCTTTCATGATTTGGATAGAACATACAACTTTAAACAACTTTCCAATTTACTTTCATTATCAAATTTGCTTTGTTCTCTTGTTATCCTTTGCTGAAGGAACTTTCAGCATTGCACTACAGGCAGCAAGATGAACACATCTAGTCAGCCAATCACAAAATACAAATGTGTGCAGGCACCAATTAGCAGCAGCTCCCACTAGTGTAGGATATGTGCGTGTTCTTTTTCAACAAGGGATACCAACAGAACAAAGCACATTTGAAAATAGAAGTGAATTTAAAAGTGTCTTAAAATTATATGTTCTATCTGAATCATGCAAGTTTAACTTTGACTTTCCTATCCCTTTAAGTAGCTATAGATAATTATTTTATCTATAATAATACAGAATTTCTGTTATCACATCAAATCCTTGTGTGTTAACCTGATTTGTTATAACTATAATAACCCTGTACATACATATGTACACACACATACAAACAGTACCTGACCTACACAAAAAAGAGCCCTGATGAAATTTTGTTTGCCCCCCCAAAGGTAACTCAGTAGTAAGAAATAGCACTAATATACATGCTGCTCCATATAAAGATTTTGAGGATAGAAAGACCTGCAATCTGTACTATTAAAAGGCTCCCTTGCATTAGGATTGTACACGTTCCGCATTTGCCTATGTATAAGCTGGCTGCTATGGGCCCCTTCCAACACTTGGGCCCTGGTGTCGCTGCACCTGCTGTACTAATGGTAGTTTTACCCCTGCATACAAATACTGTACATATACATAAATACATACACATACTGTACATATTCATACATATGTACACTCACATACTGTACATACAGTATATACATACACACATACAGACATACACACTGTATATATACAATATATATATATATATATATATATATATATATATATATACACACACACACATGTACAGACATACATATGAACACATACATGTATACACACATACTGTACATATACATAAATACATACTGTACATATTCATACATATGTACACTCACATACTGTACATACAGTATATACATACACACATATATATACACATACAGACATACATACTGTATATATACAGTATATATATATATATATACACACACACACACGTACAGTATATACATAAACATACACACTTACATACTGTACATATTCATACACACATACATACAGTATATACATAAACATACACACTTACATACTGTACATATTCATACACACATACATACAGTATATACATAAACATACACACTTACATACTGTACATATTCATACATATGTACACTCACATACTGTGTATATATATATATATATATATATATATATATATATATATATATATACACACACACAGTTACAGACATAAACACTGTATATATATATATATATATATATATATATATATTTATATATACACACATACATGTACAGACATACATATGAACACATAAATGTATACACACATACTGTACATATACATACACACATACATACAGTATATACATAAACATACATACTTACATACACATACTGTACATATTCATACATATGTACACTCACATACTGTACATACAGTATATACATACACACATACAGTATATATACACATAAAGACATACACACTGTATATATACAGTATATATATATATATATATATATATATACACACACACATGTACAGATATACATATGAACACACAAAAAAACACATACTGTGCATATATGTACATACACACATACATACAGTATATACATAAACATACATACATACTGTACATATAAATAAATACATACACATACTATACATATTCATACATATGTACACTCACATACTGTGTGTATATATATATATATATATATATATACATACACACACACATACATGCATACATACTGTACATATACATATTTACCTACACACATACTGTACATATACATATTTACCTACACACATACTGTACATATATACACATACAGACATATGTATACACACACATACACTGTAAATATACATATATACACACATAAATGAAGTACACACAAAATTAAAATTTATATATGTGTGCAAAATACTTTAACATATTATTATACATGTGTTTTGTAAAAATGTTTTTAGCCCAAATACTTCAGGAATTTTTCAGCACTACACATATATCTCTACTTGTAAACATCCTTTTAATAAAACCTTCTATGATATTATCTGACATATAGGGAATTGTTTACTATTTATGCTGAAAACTCATGTTTAATTGAGGCTGATGATGAAATACCAAACCAACTAAACTAAAGGAATGAGGTTTATATAAACATCATGTATAACCCCTTGTCTGCCAGACTCGAGTGGATTCAATCTTAGTACCACTCTAGCAGCCTAGTGACTTTCATGTCAGATACAGATTTTGACTTTGTAGTTCTTACTGAAATACTATTTGGGAGTGGGGAAAATATAGGATCAAAGCAGATCCAGACAGGAGAGTCAGGTGTTTATTTGGTGGGCATGGGGTATTAGAAAAAAATACCCTCCAGTGGCTTAGTAGGGGTCAGACAGGAGAGTAGAATAAGGAATCTGAATATCTGCTGGGGTCCATATATCAGACACCAGCATGTCTCCTGCCCACTAATGCCTTAAGAGGGGCTAACAAATGCATTTAAAATGTAATAGCCAATAGTCATAATGAGGAGCAAGAAACACTTTCCAGGAGCCAGATATGGCTGATTTGCCTTAAAAAAAACAATGTTTAAGTTTTATTAATGAGTTTTTCAAATGCAAAACAACATGCAACACATTCCTCTTTGCATTTTTAACAAGCATGTGGTTATGAACTATTTAAAGAGCTAACAGAACTGACATTTCATAAAATATGGACATGATTATCAAATTATTTAAAACTTAAGGTAGGTAATATCTGTTACCTTATTCCACCTTGTCACGTGCACAGTGCAGCTAATCTTTGAACAAGACAGTACAGTAACAGAATGACATGCAGTCCTGCCTGGCAGTCATAGAGTTAATGCAAATTACTTTTGCTCCCCCTCTGCTGAACAATCCACACATGATTGATCATTAAAACAGTTCAGCAAGATCTTTTTGCTACCAGCCTAGCCTACCTGTTGAAAGCTTCTGATGCTCCGTGTTACTGCTGGCTGCTTGTTCATCACGCTCCTCCCCCTTTCTCTCCGGTCTCTTCCTTATGCAGTGTGATTATGAGGAATGTGACCGGGGCTGAACTCAGGACTGTGTAGCAGCATGGTTGAAGTAATGAGAGAGCCAGCATGTGTGTGTGGGGGGAGGGGCGTACGGAAGGTACATTGCCCATAAATAAAAAGTGCACAGCAGTTTAATGAAAAAGAAAAAAAATGCAATGATGCTGCTGCTGTAGCATAGTCACTTGCTGCTCCAAGTTTGCGCCCACCTGCTGAAGCGCCCTAAGGCATTTGCCTAACTTGCCTGTATGCAAGCGCCGGCCCTGATCAAGCATACTTACAATTAGAGGTGCATCCAGACTCCAGACACCTGTTAACTATCAACACTCACAAAGGACTTTTTCAGTATACGCGGATGGTGTTTGGCATTGCCCCAGCACCTGCAGTGTGGCAACGGATAATGGATGAGATCTTGGCAGGTATTCCACATACCCAGTGTATGTTAGATGACATGCTTATCACTGGTGAAAATCATGCTGCTCATAAAGCCAATGTTGAAGCTGTTTTACAACGCCTACAGGAATTCGGACTGAAAGTTAACATGGAAAAGTGTGAGTTCTTCTGCAAGAGTTTAGAATATTGTGCACATGTAGTGGACAAGACTGGTCTCCACACAACTGCTGAAAAAGTGAAAGCGCTGGTTCATGCTCCCATCCCTGTTAATGTATCTCAGCTACATTCTTATTTGGGGTTGCTCAATTACTATCACAGATTTTTACCAAATTTGGCTCATTTACTATATCCACTACACCGTCTTTTAGATAGTAAAAACCAGTGGGCCTGGACAGACTTATGTACACGAGCATTTGAACGCTCTGAGCAACTTCTTCTGGAATCAAGACTCCTTGTCCACTATGACCTTAAGAAGCCCGATGGTTCTGAACCTTATGCCCGATGGTTCTGAACGTCCTGTGTCTTTTGCGTCCAGATCTTTAACTCCATCGGAGAGAAATTATGCCCAGATTGATCGGGAAGCTTTAGCAATAATTTGGGCTGTGAAGAAATTCCACATTTATATATATGGCAGACATTTTACTCTGATCACGGATCATAAACCACTTTTGTCCATTCTGCACCCTCAGAAGGGTATCTCCAACACAACAGCTGCTCGACTTCAGCGCTATGCACTTCAGCTGGCGGCTTACAACTACTCCATTAAATATCGATGCCACAGTGATCATACGAATGTGGATATGTTTTCTAGATTACCAATGGTACATCACATGACAACATCTTCTAAAATCATAGAAAACCCTCCACAGCCTGTAAATCTAAATTCCAAAGTAATTGCTACTTATACATGCTCTGATTCTACCTTACAGGAAATTAAGTATTTTGTTCAACATGGGTGGCCTAAAGTAGTTCGCTCTGACCTTCAGCCATATTTTACAAGAACAGACTCAGGCTGTCTGTTATGGGGTTCACGAGTGATAATTCCGACCTTACTGCAAACATTAGCATTAAAGTTACTACACAGCTCACACCAGGGTGTAGTAAAAATGAAGCAAAGAGCACGAGAATATTTTTGGTGGCCTAAATTGGATACAGATATTGCTTCTTATGTAGCTGCTTGCAATGCATGTGCACAGACACAGCGGAATCCCAGCAGGGACACCTCAAAAACTTGGCCATGGCCAAATGAACCTTGGACAAGAATCCATGTTGATTTTGCAGGGCCAGTGGATGGACGAATGTATTTGGTGGCTGTGGATGCTCATTCCAAGTGGCCAGAAGTAGTTCAAATGTCAAGTACTACAACGCAACAAACCATTGTCGTTCTTTCCAGTATGTTTGCAAGATTTGGACTGCCACAAACTTTAGTCTCAGACAATGGTCCACAGTTCATATCACATGAATTTGAAACATTTCTAGATACAAATAACATCAAACACTGTAAGACAGCTCCATATTTTCCAGCCTCTAATGGACAGGCTGAAAGATTTGTACAAACTTTAAAACGCCACTTAGCTGTCTCTCACAAATCAAAATTTAATCCAAACTCCCTTTCTAATTTTTTGTTTAACTATCGAAACACTCCCCATGCCACTACTGGGCTATCACCTGCAATGTTAATGTTTGGAAGACGCCTGAGAACTCCACTGGATAAAGTTAAACCAGAACATCCCAAACAAAAGTTGAACACTTCTAGCATTTCAGAATTTGTTCTTCATGACAGAGTATGGGTTAGAAACTACCATGGCCCAAATAAATGGATTCCAGCTGTCATAATACAAGGCATGGGCAACAGAATGTTTAAAGTTCAACTACAAGCTGGTGGTACAGTTTCCCGCCATGTAGAACAAATGAGACATAGATCTCAACCAGCTACACAAATATCAAATGATTCAGATGGTGAGGATATCTGGCATGGAGTGTGGTGCCCACCTGAGTCTTCTGAGGATGAAAATACAATGAACACAACTGAAACAGATCAACCTCAGAATGATTCTGTCCAACAACAAAATATCACAGATGATCAACAACCGTTGGGTACTCCTCCACAGACAATTTCTCCTGAACCAAATACTCTACGGCCCTCTAGAAACAGAAGGCCACCTTCTAGATGGCAATGTGAGGATTCAGTGAGGGATTATTCAGCAAGGAATGACCTAATCCGAAGGCGGACTTATCGCAGAAAACATAACTGTGACTAAAATCTAGGCTGCGACCTAGGTCTTGTGCACATAGACTATAGAGATAGACTGTTCTAAGTTCAAGTGTATGGTTTAGTTACTTCTTGTATGTTACAATATTATCCACTGTCTGTTCTTTATTTTTATTTTTATTTTTATATTTTTTTTATTTTTTTTTGAGAAAAAAGGGGATGTTAAGATTACTGCAGCTTTTACTGTATCTTTGCACTAACCTTGTCTTATCATTATATGTTAGAAGTGCTGCAGCTTTAAGCTCAGCTCACCACACCCTCTGGGTGTGCCTGGGTCTCTGTGACATCATCAGAAGCCATGTTAGTTTTACTGATGAACCTGTTAGTGAATAAGCCATGTGGTTGTAGCTGAATAAAAGTTATCTAAAGTTCCTGCTGCAGAGTCTTCATGATATGTGCAAGAGACATCAGACACAAGGGCTAGAACTTCAGTCGTTTTTTTTTTTTTTGTATTTGCATTTGCCTGGCTGTCAGCCTGTGTGTGAGGCTCACAGCATATACTGTGATTAGTGCCACCACTGATATCTGCTTAACATTAGTGTAAATTTAAACTTTAAAATCATTTTGCTAGTGTAATCTAATTTCATTTTCTATCAGGCCTGTGTCTCAGGCTCACACAGCATATACTGTGGTTAATTGCTCTGTGCCAGCCACCACTCATATCTGCTTAACATTAGTGTAAATTTAAACAAAAAAACTTTTAAATCATTTTGCTAGTGTAATCTAATTTCATTTTCTATCAGGCCTGTGTGTCAGGCTTACACAGCATATACTGTGGTTAATTGCTGTGCCAGCCACCACTCATATCTGCTTAACATTATTGTAAATTTAAACAAAAAAACTTTTAAATCATTTTGCTAGTGTAATCTAATTTCATTTTCTATCAGGCCTGTGTGTCAGGCTCACACAGCATATACTGTGGTTAATTGCTGTGCCAGCAGCCACCACTCATATCTGCTTAACATTATTGTAAATTTAAAAAAAAAAAACTTTTAAATCATTTTGCTAGTGTAATCTAATTTCATTTTTTATCAGGCCTGTGTGTCAGTCTCACACAGCATATACTGTGGTTAATTGCTGTGCCAGCCACCACTCATATCTGCTTAACATTATTGTAAATTTAAACAAAAAAACTTTTAAATCATTTTGCTAGTGTAATCTAATTTCATTTTCTATCAGGCCTGTGTGTCAGGCTCACACAGCATATACTGTGGTTAATTGCTGTGCCAGCCACCACTCATATCTGCTTAACATTATTGTAAATTTAAAAAAAAAAAACTTTTAAATCATTTTGCTAGTGTAATCTAATTTCATTTTCTATCAGGCCTGTGTGTCAGTCTCACACAGCATATACTGTGGTTAATTGCTGTGCCAGCCACCACTCATATCTGCTTAACATTATTGTAAATTTAAACAAAAAAAAC
This sequence comes from Bombina bombina, assembly GCF_027579735.1. Lineage (NCBI taxonomy): Eukaryota > Metazoa > Chordata > Amphibia > Anura > Bombinatoridae > Bombina > Bombina bombina. Next base: position 94,940 of record NW_026512948.1, on the reverse strand, counting down.
TTTTAAATCATTTTGCTAGTGTAATCTAATTTAATTTTCTATCAGGCCTGTGTGTCAGGCTCACACAGCATATACTGTGGTTAATTGCTGTGCCAGCCACCACTCATATCTGCTTAACATTATTGTAAATTTAAACAAAAAAACTTTTAAATAATTTTGCTAGTGTAATCTAATTTCATTTTCTATCAGGCCTGTGTGTCAGGCTCACACAGCATATACTGTGGTTAATTGCTGTGCCAGCAGCCACCACTCATATCCGCTTAACATTATTGTAAATTTAAAAAAAAAAAACTTTTAAATCATTTTGCTAGTGTAATCTAATTTCATTTTCTATCAGGCCTGTGTGTCAGTCTCACACAGCATATACTGTGGTTAATTGCTGTGCCAGCCACCACTCATATCTGCTTAACATTATTGTAAATTAAAAAAAACAAACTTTTAAATCATTTTACTAGTGTAATCTAATTTCATTTTCTATCAGGCCTGTGTGTCATGCTCACATAGCATATACTGTGGTTAATTTTTCTGTGCCACCACTGATATCTGCTTAACAATCATTATTGTAAATTTTAAAAAAAAACTTTTAAATAATTTTGCTAGTGTAATCTAATTTCATTTTCTATCAGGCCTGTATGTCAGGCTCACACAGCATATACTGTGGTTAATTGCTCTCTGCCACCACTGATATCTGCTTAACATTATTGTAAATTCAAAAAAAAACAACTTTTACATCATTTTGCTAGTGTAATCTAATTTCATTTTCCATCAGGCCTGTGTGTCAGGCCCACATCATATAGTGTGATTAAAAGCTCTTTTTTCCACCACTTATATCTGGTGTAACATTAGTGTAAATTTAAAAAAAAATGTTTTTACATCAGTCCTCTTCTAGTGTTATTTAATTTTAGTTGCCAGGCCAGCCTGGCTGCCATTAGTGCCAGCCTGTGTGTCAGGCTGCCAGCATATACTGTGCCTACTTCCATCCTCAGTGCCAGTCCACCACTCCTATCTGGTGTAACATTAGTTTAAATTTTGTAAAAAAAAACTTTTACATCAGTCTTCTAGTGTTATTTAATTTTAGTTGCCAGGCCAGCCTGCCACTAGTGCCAGCCTGTGTGTCAGGCTGCCAGCACATACTGTGCCTACTTCTATCCTGAGTGCCATCACTCCTATCTGTTGTAACATTAGTGTAACTTTTTAAAAAAAAACCTTTTACATCAGTCTGCTATTGTTATTTAATTGCAGTTGCCTGTCTGCCAGCGTGTGTGCCAGGCCCACTTTCCAACTAGTGCCACGAATCATATTTGTTATAACAGTAGAGTAAATATTTAAAATAAAAACTTTTTTGACTGTGAATCATCAGTCTGCTAGTGCAATTGAATTGCAGTTGCCTGCCTGCCAGCGTGTGTGCCAGGCCCACTTGCCAACTAGTGCCACCAATCATATTTGTTATAACAGTATTTTAAATATTTAATAAAAAAACTTTTTTGACTGTGAAGCATCAGTCAGCTAGTGTAATCTAATTGCAGTTGCCTTCCTCCCAGCGTGTGTGCCAGGCCCACTTGCCAACTAGTGCCACCAATCATATTTGTTATAACAATAGTGTAAATATTTACAATCAAAACTTTTTTAACTGTGAATCATCAGTCTGCTAGTGCAATTGAATTGCAGTTGCCTGCCTGCCAGCGTGTGTGCCAGGACCACTTGCAAACTAGTGCCACCAATCATATTTGTTATAACAGTATTTTAAATATTTAATAAAAAAACTTTTTTGACTGTGAAACATCAGTCTACTATAGTAATCTAATTGAAGTTGCCTGCCTGCCAGCGTGTGTGCCAGGGCCACTTGCCAAGTTAGTGGCACCACTCATATTTGTTATAACAGTATTGTAAATATTTTAAATAAAAACTTTGACTGTGAATCATCAGTCTGCTAGTGCCATTGAATTGCAGTTGCCTGCCTGCCTGCCAGCGTGTGTGCCAGACCCACTTGCCAACTAGTGCCACCAATCATGTTTGTTATAACAGTATTGTAAATATTTAAAATAAAAACTTTTTTGACTGTGAAACATCAGTCATCTAGTGTAATCTAATTGCAGTTGCCTTCCTCCCAGCATGTGTGCTAGGCCCACTTGCCAACTAGTGCCACCAATCATATTTGTTATAACAGCTTTGAAAATATTTAAAATAAAAACTTTATTGACTGTGAATCATCAGTCTGCTAGTGCAATTGAATTGCAGTTGCCTGCCTGCCAGCGTGTGTGCCAGGCCCACTTGCCAACTAGTGCCACCAATCATATTTGTTATAACAGTATTTTAAATATTTAATAAAAAACTTTTTTGACTGTGAAACATCAGTCTACTATAGTAATCTAATTGAAGTTGTCTGCCTGCCAGCATGTGTGCCAGGGCCACTTGCCAAGTTAGTGGCACCACTCATATTTGTTGTCACAGTACTTTTAATATTTAAAAAATAAACATTTTTGACTTTGAAACATCAGTCTGCTTTTTTGTGTCAGGCTCACAGTGTATACTGTGCCCACTTGCCCAGTGCCACCACTCATAATTTGTTTTATAGTATTGTAAGTGTACATTTTTAAAAAAATGACAGGCAGAGGCAGGCCACCCCGCAGGTGCCGTCGTGGTCCTGTGAATCCTTTAGACCCTACAACTATGCACATTGTTCAGAGGCCAGGTGCCAGGGACGCAAAAAGTTCTGAGGAGGACCTAGTTGAATGGCTAACACAGGACACCCAATCTTCTACAGTTTCTGCTCCTAGTCCTAACCTTGACGCACCATCCACCTCCAGCTGTGCTTTGGGCACCTCTCAAGTGACCAGTGCCACTCGCCCGCCTGTCGCCACCACCAACACTAGCACCACAGCCGCTTCACTTGATCTGTCAGAGGAGTTATTGACACATCAGTTGGAAAAAATGAGTGATGCACAACCATCATTGACAGAGGATGTAGATAACAGTGATATGTCTCAGTCAGGCAGCATTACAGACATGGACATACGGTGTGATGATGATGATGATGTACCCGCTGCTGCTTCCTTTGTTGATGTGTCAGATACAAGTGAAGCGGTTGATGATGATGTGTCCGTGGATGTCACGTGGGTGCCCGCTAGAAGAGAAGAAGAAGAGGGGGAAAGTTCAGATGGGGAGACAGAGAGGAGGAGGAGGAGACGAGTTGGAAGCAGGGGGAGGTCGTCGCAAGGAGCTAGTGGCACAGTCAGACAGCATGCATCGGCACCCGGGGTCAGCCAGACAGCACGCCGACGCCAATCAACGCATGCTGTTGCCACCACCAGAATGCCGTCATCGCAGAGCTCAGCAGTGTGGCATTTTTTTTGTGTGTCTGCCTCTGACAACAGCGATGCCATTTGCAATCTGTGCCAAAAGAAACTGAGTCGTGGGAAGTCCAACACCCACCTAGGTACAACTGCTTTGCGAAGGCACATGGTCTCACATCACAAACGCTGATGGGAAGAACACATGAGTAGAAGCAGCACACAAACTCAAAGCCGCCCTCCTCCTCCTGGTCCAGCATCTTCAGCCACGTCAACCACTGCTGTCCTCCTTGCCCCCTCTCAACCATCCTCCGCTCAGTCTCTCTTACGTAGCAGTTCCTGGTCATCTGCCCACAGTCAGGTGTCTGTCAAGGACATGTTTGAGCGTAAGAAGCCAATTTCCCAAAGTCACCCCCTTGCCCGGCGTCTGACAGCTGGCTTGTCTGAACTCTTAGCCTGCCAGCTTTTACCATACAAGCTGGTGGAGTCTGAGGCTTTCAAAAAATTTGTATCTATTGGGACACCACAGTGGAAGGTACCTGGCCGAAATTTCTTTTCACAAAAGGCAATCCCAAACCTGTACTCGATTGTGCGAAAGGAAGTAATGGCATGTCTGGCACACAGCGTTGGGGCAAGGGTCCATATGACCACTGATAGCTGGTCTGCAAAGCATGGTCAGGGCAGGTATATCACCTACACTGTGCATTGGGTAAACCTGCTGACGGCTGACAAGCATGGAATGCGTGGCTCTGCAGAGGAGTTGGCGACACCGCCACGACTTGCAGGCAGGCCTGCTGCTACCTCCTCTACTCCTCCTACTCCATCCTCTTCCATAACCTCTTCCTTGGCTGAGTCCTCTTCTGCTGCTGCATCTTGCTCCACATCAACGGCACCCACCCAGCTCCCCAGGTACTATTCAACATCCCGGATACGGCAGTGTCACGCCGTCTTGGGGTTGACTTGCCTGAAAGCCGAGAGTCACACCGCACCAGCACTCCTGTCCGCCCTGAACGCACAGGTGGATCAGTGGCTGACTCCGCCTCTGGGGAGCTGGGGATTTTTTTTGCCAAATTACTGGACGCTCATGCGCAATGCCTGTAGGCTCATGCGTCCTTTTGAGGAGGTGACAAACCTTGTCAGTCGCACCGAAGGCACCATCAGCGACATCATACCATTTGTTTTCTTCCTGGAGCGTGCCCTGCGAAGAGTGCTGGATCAGGCCGTAGATGAGCGTGAAGAGGAAGAGGAAGAGTTGTGGTGTCCATCACCACCAGAAACAGCCTTATCAGCATCGCTTGCTGGACCTTCGGCAACGCAGGAAGAGGATTGTGAGGAAGAGGAGTCAGAGGAGGAAGAAGACCAAGCACAACAGGCATCCCAGGGTGCTCGTTGTTGTCACCTATCTGGTACCCGTGGTGTTGTACGTGGCTGGGGGGAAGAAGATACCTTCAGTGACATCAGTGAGGACGAGGAACGGGACATGATTAGCTCGGCATCCAACCTTGTCCAAATGGGGTCTTTCATGCTGTCGTGCCTGTTGAGGGACCCTCGTATAAAAAAGCTGAAGGAGAACGACCTGTACTGGGTGTCCACGCTACTAGACCCCCGGTATAAGCATAAAGTGACTGAAATGTTACCAAATTCCCGCAAGTCGGAAAGGATGGAGCAGTTCCAAAATAAATTAAAAACTATGCTTTACACAGCGTATAAGGGTGATGTCACAGTACAACGGGAATCTAACAGGGGAAGAGATGAAAGTAATCCTCCTCCTCCTCCCACGACCACGGCGGCAAGGACAGGATGCTTTCCTGACGTGTTGTTGATGGAGGACATGTGGACCTTTTTAACTCCTATGCATCGCCAGGGCCTTTCGGGATCCAGCCTCAGAGAAAGACTCAACCGACAGGTAGCAGACTACCTAGCATTAACTGCGGATCTCGACACTCTGAGGAGCGATGGACCCCTTGAATACTGGGTGTGCAGGCTTGACCTGTGGCCTGAGCTATCCCAATTTGCAATTGAACTTCTGGCCTGACCCGCTTCAAGTGTCCTGTCAGAAAGGACCTTCAGTGCAGCAAGAGGTTTTGTCACTGAGAAGAGAAGTCGCCTAGGTCAAAAAAGTCTTGATTATCTCACCTTTATTAAAATGAATGAGGGATGGATCCCGAAGGGACTGACATTGGCCGATACATTGGAGTAAAAAAGGCCTGATGATGAGATGAGATGAGCTGCCTTGGGCTACAAATGGTACACACGCTGGCATATTTTTTCTTAGAATGCAGGATGACTTGCGTGACATCCTCCAACAACTAGTGTTCAAGCCGCAAGGTTTTAGGGCACTTTCTAACTGTTTTACAAACATTAATTTTTCTGGCCGCTGCTACAGCAGCGGCTGCAACAATACCTAATTTTTCAGGCATTTGGACATGCCTAATTTTTCTGGTCTCTGGTGCTGCACTGTGGCTACAAAACCCAAACCAAAAAATGGCACATAACAGTGATGAAACTGTTAAGAATAGTACTCAGTCAATAACACACCACTCATATCTGGTGGCACAGTAGATTGCATGCGCAGTGCCCCAAATTTGAAGTAGGAGGACCGACCAAGCATCTTTTTCCATCTCACGGTTCCGAAAAATTATCTATGGGTTCCTAAAAACGATGCCATACCTGTACTCGATTGTGCAAAAGGATGTCATATGTGGTGTTTCATGCTGTTGTGCCTGTTGAGGGTCGTGGACCATCGTATAAAAAGGCTGAAGGAGAACGACCTGTACTGGGTGTCCAAGCATGGTTTTTTGTTCAATTTCCTGGTTCCTAAAAATTATCTCCGGGTTCCTAAAATCAATGCCATATCTGTAATCTATTGTGCAAAAGGATGGCATATGTGGTGTTTCATGCTGTTGTTTCTGTTGAGGGTCCTGGACCCTCGTCTAAAAAGGCTGAAGGAGAACGACCTGTACTGGGTGTCCAAGCATGTTTTTTGTTCAATTTCCCGGTTCCTAAAAATGATCTCCGGGTTCCTAAAATCAATGCCATATCTGTAATCTATTGTGCAAAAGGATGGCATATGTGGTGTTTCATGCTGTTGTTTCTGTTGAGGGTCCTGGACCCTCGTCTAAAAAGGCTGAAGGAGAACAACCTGTACTGGGTGTCCAAGCATGTTTTTTGTTCAATTTCCCGGTTCCTAAAAATCAATGCCATATCTGTAATCTATTGTGCAAAAGGATGGCATATGTGGTGTTTCATGCTGTTGTTTCTGTTGAGGGTCGTGGGCCATCGTATGAAAAGGCTGAAGGAGAACGACCTGTACTGGGTGTCCAAGCATGTTGTTTGTTCAATTTCCCGGTTCCTAAAAATTATCTCCGGGTTCCTAAAATCAATGCCATACCTGTAATCTATTGTGCAAAAGGATGGCATATGTGGTGTTTCATGCTGTTGTGCCTGTTGAGGGTCGTGGGCCATCGTATAAAAAGGCTGAAGGAGAACGACCTGTACTGGGTGTCCAAGCACGTTTTTTGTTCAATTTCCCGGTTCCTAAAAATTATCTCCGGGTTCCTAAAATCAATGCCATATCTGTAATCTATTGTGCAAAAGGATGGCATATGTGGTGTTTCATGCTGTTGTGCCTGTTGAGGGTCGTGGGCCATCGTATAAAAAGGCTGAAGGAGAACGACCTGTACTGGGTGTCCAAGCATGTTTGTTCAATTTCCCGGTTCCTAAAAATTATCTCCGGGTTCCTAAATCAATGCCATACCTGTAATCTATTGTGCAAAAGGATGGCATATGTGGTGTTTCATGCTGTTGTGCCTGTTGAGGGTCGTGGGCCCTCGTATAAAAAGGCTGAAGGAGAACGACCTGTACTGGGTGTCCAAGGATGTTTTTTGTTCAATTTCCCGGTTCCTAAAAATGATCTCCGGGTTCCTAAAATCAATGCCATATCTGTAATCTATTGTGCAAAAGGATGGCATATGTGGTGTTTCATGCTGTTGTGCCTGTTGAGGGTCGTGGGCCATCGTATAAAAAGGCTGAAGGAGAACGACCTGTACTAGGTGTCCAAGCACTTTTTTGTTAAATTTCCCGGTTGCTAAAAATTATCTTCGGGTTCCTAAAATCGATGCCATATCTGTAATCTATTGTGCAAAAGGATGGCATATGTGGTGTTTCATGCTGTTGTGCCTGTTGGGGGTCGTGGACCATCGTCTAAAAAGGCTGAAGGAGAACGACCTGTACTGGGTGTCCAGGCATCTTTTTCCATCTCCCGGTTCCTAAAAATTATCTCCGGGTTCCTAAAATGGATGCCATACCTGTACTCTATTGTTAAAAAGGATGGCATATGTGGTGTTTCATGCTGTTGTTTCCGTTGAGGGTCCTAGACCCTCGTCTAAAAAGGCTGAAGGAGAACGAGCTGTACTTGGTGTCCAAGCATCTTTTTCCATCTCCCGGTTCCTAAAAATTATCTCCGGGTTCCTAAAATTGATGCCATACCTGTACTGGATTGTTCAAAAGGATGGCATATGTGGTGTTTCCTGCTGTTGTTTCTGTTGAGGGTCCTGGACCCTCGTCTAAAAAGGCTGAAGGAGAACGAAGTGTACTGGTTGTCCAAGCATCTTTTTCCATCTCCCGGTTCCTAAAAATTATCTCCGGGTTCCTAAAATGGATGCCATACCTGTACTCTATTGTTAAAAAGGATGGCATATTTGGTGTTTCATGCTGTTGTTTCTGTTGAGGGTCCTGGACCCTCGTCTAAAAAGGCTGAAGGAGAACGAAGTGTACTGGTTGTCCAAGCATCTTTTTCCATCTCCCAGTTCCTAAAAATTATCTGCGGGTTCCTAAAACCGATGCCATACCTGTACTGGATTGTTCAAAAGGATGGCATATGTGGTGTTTCATGCTGTTGTTTCTGTTGAGGTTCCTGGACCCTCGTCTAAAAAGGCGGAAGGAGAACGAAGTGTACTGGTTGTCCAAGCATTTTTTTCCATCTCCCGGTTCCTAAAAATTATCTCCGGGTTCCTAAAATTGATACCATACCTGTACTCTATTGTGCAAAAGGAAGTAACCTTATCATGGGTCCCACACCGCATGTCTTGTTGTTATATTTTGTCAGGGTAATCGGGCAGGCCATATAGACCTCACCCGATAGAGGGAGTAACACGTATTAAAGTGCTAAGAATAGTAATACTTAACACAACCTAGTTACCATGGGTCCCAGACCGCATGTCTTATTGTTATATTTTGTCAGGGTACTCAGGCAGGCCATATGGAACTCCACTGGATAGGTGGAGTAACACGTATTAAAGTGCTAAGAATAGTACAACTTAACACAACCTAGTTACCATGGGTCCCAGACCGCATGTCTTGTTATAATTTGTCAGGGTAATCAGGCAGGCCATATAGACCTCCCCGATAGGGGGAGTTACAGGGATTAAAGTGCTAAGAATAGTACTACTTAACACAACCTAGTTACCATGGGTCCCAGACCGCATGTCTTATTGTTATATTTTGTCAGGGTAATCAGGAAGACCATATAGACCTCCCCCGATAGGGGGAGTAAAAGGGATTAAAGTGCTAAGAATAGTACTACTTAACACAACCTAGTTACCATGGCTCCCAGACCGCATGTCTTATTGTTATATTTTGTCAGGGTAATCATGCAGGCCATATAGACCTTATCCGATATCGGGACTAACAGGTATTAAAGTGCTAAGAACAGTACTACTTAACACAACCTAGTTACCATGGGTCCCAGACCACATGTTTTGTTGTTATACTTTGTCAGGGTAATCATGCAGGCCATATAGACCTACACAGATAGGGGGAGTAACAGGTATTAAACTAATAAGAACAGTACTACTTAACACAACCTACTTACCAGGGGTCCCAGACTGCATGTCTTGTTGTTATATTTGGTGAGGGTAATCAGGCAGGCCGTATAGACCTCCCCCGATAGCGTGAGTAACAGGCATTAAACTAATAAGAACAGTACTACTTAACACAACCTAGTTACCATGGGTCCCACACCGCATGTCTTGTTGTTATATTTGGTGAGGGTAATCAGGCAGGCCGTATAGACCTCCCCCGATAGGGGGAGTAAAAGGGATTAAAGTGCTAAGAATAGTACTAAATGTAAACACAACCTAGTTACCATGGGTCTCAGACCGCATGTCTTGTTGTTATATTTGGTGAGGGTAATCAGGCAGGCCGTATAGACCTCCCCCGATAGGGGGAGTAAAAGGGATTAAAGTGCTAAGAATATTACTACTTAACACAACCTAGTTACCATGGCTCCCAGACCGCATGTCTTGTTGTTATACTTTCTCAGGGTAATCATGCAGGCCATATAGACCTACACAGATAGGGGGAGTAACATGGATTAAAGTGCTAAGAATAGTACTAATATAAACAAAACCTAGTTACCATGGGTCCCAGACCGCATGTCTTGTTGTTATAATTTGTCAGGGTAATCATGCAGGCCATATAGACCTCCCCCGATAGGGGGAGTAAGAGGGATTAAAGTGCTAAGAATAGTACTACTTAACACAACCTACTTACCATGGGTCCCAGACCGCGTGTCTTGTTGTTATACTTTGTCATGGTAATCATGCAGGCCATATAGACCTCCCCCGATAGGGGGAGTAAGAGGGATTAAAGTGCTAAGAATAGTACTACTTAACACAACCTAGTTACCATGGCTCCCAGACTGCATGTTTAATTATTATACTTTGTCAGGGTAATTATATATCTATCAAATCGATCTATTTATCTTCTATCGATTCTATCTAACTATCAATCTATGTATATCTATCTATCAAATCTATCTATCTCGTGGTCGGACTGATCTGAGACAGCCACTTGTGTTTAGGCCAAATTTGAAGTAGGAGGACAGACCAATCATCTTCTTCCATCTCCCTGTTCCAAAAATGCAGCCCATATAGACCTCCCCCGATAGGGGGAGTAACAGGTAGTAGTAAACTGCTAAGAATAATACTACTTAACACACCACGGGTCCCAGACCGCATGTCTTATTGTTATACTCTGTCAGGGAAATCATATATCTATCAAATCTATCTATTTATCTATCAAATCTATCTAACTATCAATCGTATCTATCAAATATAAATTGCATCTATTGATCAATGTAATTCGTATCTATCAAATGTATATTGCATCTTTTGATCTATGTAATTCGTATCTATCAAATGTATATTGCATCTATTGATCTATGTAATTTGTATCTATCATATGTATATTGCATCTATTGATCTATGTAATTTGTATCTATCAAATGTATATTGCATCTATTGATCTATGTAATGTAT